>NW_022995749.1:6285928-6552582 GCF_900245975.1 Drosophila guanche | reverse complement strand
TCTTTTATTGATAGATTGAGTATGTATATTATTATAATTTCTATATTATGTGTTTTTAGGTTTTTTTTTTTTTTTTTTTTTTATTTTTAATTTATTTATATTATTATTTTTATAAGTACGATATTAATTGTTTTTTTTGTTTTTTTTTTTTGTTTTTTGGGTGGTTTGTGGGGGGGGGGGGGGGGGGGGGGGGGGGGGGGTTAAAGTTACAGAAACACATTCATAAAGCAAACACTGGGAAATCCAAGAAGACGGACGACACAGCCACGCGCTGCCAGATAATAAATATAAAAAAATACTCGTAAATATAGAACAAATATCTGTCCTTGTGCCCCAGTCCACCTGGGGGGTTAGGGCAGCCGGAGAGAGCCAGTGCCAGACTCACGGACAGGCACAGGCACCGAAGCACGTGCCGGGACACACACACACACGCACACAAATTTCCATTTATTTCGACATTGACGTTTGAATTTTTAATGAAATTCCAAACATTTTTAACGCCCCAAAAACTGTATTTCTGTTTCTCCTTCTCTCAGGCACGCGGCTCTCCAATTCTCCATCCGTGAAAGCTGGTGCGAAGCAGGCGCCTGGGCCCAGGGCTAATGAAGATGAAGTGATATCCCCGGCCAGCTGGAACTGTGTTCGAGCCGAAATTAAACAGAATATAAATCGCTGGAAAAATGGCAGCGATTTGTCAGCATCTGTCGAGCAGAACAAATGCAAAGTAGTTAACTAACTAAAGGGAAAACTACGGAGAGAAAAAATACAAAGAAAAAAAGATTTTCTTCTCGGCAATTTCACGCATCGCGGCGGCATGATGGCAGGCGCTAATCAGGCCGCTCCCAGCCACGCCCCACAGTTGTTCCGGCAACACAGTTTCAAATAGGTTCCCCAGTCCCCCAAAGGAACAAAAAATCTCCTAGAGATAGAGTGAGTGCGAGCGAGGGAGGGCTCAAAAGTGAAATATTATGGCCACTTTTCAAATGGAAATGCGCCAGCAGCAGGAGCAGGAGCAGGAGCAGGAGAAGCAGCAACGAACGAATTTAAAGCAACGAGAAACGGCAACAGCTGCAACGGCAGCAGCAGCAGCAGCAACGCTTGCCTCATCCACAGCCAGGAGACAACGACAAGAACGAGATCAACAGCACTCGGACCCACCAGAAATCAGCACAGATTGCAGCCGACTTTGGCCAGGCAGCAGCTGCAACACAGTCAGGGACAGTGGTTGCGGCAGGTCAAATACCAATCCACTCATCAGCAACATTTCTACCACCAGCAACAACAACAGGCGACACTTTGTGGACTGCAGAGGCCATCAAAGGGCGCTGATTATACTCAGCATGCTCTTTGTTATCATTGCGCTGTTTACTGGAAATGGAGGTGAGAAAAGTACACAACACGAGAAGTTCTGATGCATTTTTGTAGTATTTTGAAATGAGCTTAGATTGGGCCAGGAACTATTTGTATTTTTAATTGCTGCAAATACTAAGCAAAGAAATATTCTCTCTCCATTAAGGACCCTAATTTTCCAAATGTTGTCACGAATATTTCCCAAATTTTGGGTTAAAAATCTTCCTTCAATTAAACCTCACAAAAACCGCAATCCCAAACCACAACATTTTGCAATCAAATAAATCTTTCTTTGGCAATTCTTAATTTCCCAAAAATATTCGTTGCCGTACCTTTTCCTTGCTCCACAAATGCAAGCGTGGTGCAATTTTTCATTCTCATTCGCGAAAGAAAGAAAATCGGTAGGGGGGTTGTGTTGGTTGGTTGGAAAACTTTAATCAAATTTTGTGCTCCAGTTTCTTGTTGGGTTGCCCGATGGCCCATTCACGGAATTGCAATTGTTGCCAAATTGATTTGACCAATTTCATTTATTGATTTCGATATCATTCATTTTGTTTGTCGTTGTCATGCCCAAATGAGTCAGCAGAAAAACCCAAGCCAAAACCAAATCAAAGCGAACCCCGAACCATTCCGGCCACGAGACATGAACCAGAACCAGGACAGGACCAAGTCGAGAGCGAAAAAAATCTATCAGCATCGAGAGGCTGAACAGCAAAAAAGAACAGAAACAGAAATAGAAAGGGAAAGAGAGGGACACTGATGAGAGGGGGGGACAATTTTGTGCTTGTCTGGTCTTCGCTTACATAATTTTCTTTCCTTCGTGTGCTGCTGTTTTCCGGCTGCCATTTTCCCGTCTGCCGCTCGTTGTTTTGGCCAGCCGCCTTCTGGGCTGCGTTTTTAGGTTAGGTAATTAATTTTGTGTGCCTGAAAAGTCTTGGGAAATCAATGTTGTGGCCAGGCCAGGCCAGGCCAGGCCAGGCCGGAGCAACTCCCAGGCGACGTGCTCCTGATTGAATGGGTGTGAGCCCTGAACCGCGCCAATATGTGTTTGTGTGCGGCTTTTATTTAAGTTTCATTTTTCATATGCCGTGCGCTGCCTTAATGACGCCCAGTCCCAGTCAGCCTCGGGGCCAAATCGTTGCTCCCACGCAGGGAAAGAGGTGTAGGCAGTGGCAGGAGGAGCGGGCAGGAGCTGGCAAGAGGTAAATCATCATTAGGGCCCTAATGAATCGGGCAGTCGAGGGCATAGTGCACTAGTATAGATCCATAGATAAAGAACATGCGATTGCCCCCATTCGGATGTATCTACGTATATTCAAATTAAATCCCCAAGTTTTCGGAGCGAGCTAAATCAATTCCATTTTGCTCACGATAATCTCATTAACTAACTAATGAGTGCATTAGGTGTGCCTTGGAGGGCAGTTCGTTTATATAATGGCTGAAGATTTAACACTAAAAAGAGGCAGGAGACAGAAAGGGATATTCCTTACTCTAAATTAAGTAATTTTATTCCAACTCCACCTCCGTTTTCGGTCTGCAAAATTGTAATCTAATTCAAATTAAAGTCCGAACGTATCTTTCTAGATTGTTTTACTTTTCAAATGATGAATAAAGTCCTCGAACAATTCTTTACATATTTTTGAACCTATTTCGCGGTCATTCAAGTCACTCCAAGACACTCCGCGGTGCTCCTCGAACCAGTATTGATTTGCTACTCAAGTGACAAGAAATTCGCAATATATTTTTGCAGATGAACTAAGCTCTCAAATTAAAGAAAAACAAAGCACCTACAATATAGAGTTTCAAGGAATGTTCAATTTGATACCGAGAACAATTTTGCAGCTACCGCGAGCGAAATTGGAGTTCGACTGGGAATTGAAGTGGGAGTTGGAGGGGGGACTTGGAGTCACTCCAGCCCCGGGGCCAATTGACAAATGGAAACCTTTAAATATTTAAATAGAAAGTAAAGTTCTTTTTGACTTTTTTGTGACTGTGGCGTGAAAATGGAATGGCAATGGGGGCTATGAGTGGCAGGAGGGCAAGTTGGCAGATGACTTTTAATTTTTTAAGTGAATTTAAAAATGTAAACTTAACGGCGTTCATATTTTGTTTCTACCCGGAAAGGAAGTTTCACCTTAAAAAAGACAGACGCACACGAACACGCACACATACGAAGCTAAAAGTTTTGACATTTCAAATGTTTCTGACAACAACAACAGCAGACAGCCCGCCCCTGCTGGAATGTTAATAATAACTGTGTGGGTGTAAAAATGCCAGCAAACCACAGGACGCAGGAAAGCCAAGACAGGAGTAGGGACGCGAACAAGAGCAACAACAAGCCAAAGACGAAGGCCAGGCTGGGACTGAGGTGAAGGCTGATGCTGAGACTGGGACTGAGATGAGCAACAGGAACATGCCCTGCGGTCTACTTGTGTTCAAGTTGCTGACGTTGAGACCCGGACACGAGACATGAACACGGACACGGACACGGCAAACGACTCGACTCGACTCACTCCCTCACCTCCCCCTTCCCATCTCACTCACTCCCACTCCCACTCTATCTCTCTCTCTCTACGATGCTGCGACCTTTGGTACATGACTTTGCGATTTCTGCAGGGCGCTTTTAAGCCAAAAATATAAAACCGGAAAAGAAATATTTTTCTCGTTTCGTGGTCTAATTTATGTTTGGCAGCCAAAACAGCCAAACACAACAGCCAACAGCCAACAGTTGACGTTGCGGTCTTTTGTCCCAGGCAGTCAATTTATTTTAATTTCTAGCCAGAGGCGTTTTATTTATTATCATTTTGGGTGCGTCTCTGGGACGACCTCGCCTTGTCCTTATACCGGGGGTTGGACCTCGTCTTGTCCTTATACCGGGGGCTGGAGTCTGTAGTTATTAGCAACATTGTTTTGGGTCCTGCCAATTGTAGGGAGTCAGCAGTCAGGCAGTCAGCAGCCAGTCGAGCAGCCAGCAGCCAGTATCCAGTATCCCAACGCTTGGCCTGTCAATAGCAGTTGGCTTAAATACCAGTATGTGGAAAGGGGCAAGAAATTGAGGGGTTAGAAAAGCTGCCACTAGCATCGAAGGGAGCTCCAGCAGAGCAGAGAGTAGAACGATGAAGGATATGCGACTTATCTGCTTGTAACATGGCCAACGGGGCCAAAGCTGATGCTCAGCTAATAGTTTGGGCAGTAAACCAAGAGGGGGATAGACACCAGAGAGTGAGACAGATAACATGTGCGCGTGTGTGTGTCTGCCAGAGATGGCAGAAATCTAACATATCGTGAGCGACTAAGAGAATTGCTTTTATTTGTAGAAGACCAGCCATAGAGCAGGGGATCTGTTTGTCGAATGATCCTCACAAGCAGGAGTCAAACTTCTAAACTCCTAAAACACAACACACACCACAAGAATTGCAACCGCTATTTGTTGACAGAAATGATAAGAAAACGAAACTCTTTTTAACCATTTAAAAAATATAGAAAATTCCAAGCCAAAATCACAACATCTTTAGCTGTTAGTGACTCTGTTCACAATCACAGTGAGTGAGTGAGTGCTAGTCACTGCAGTGCGCTGGCTGGCAGCACTTGCTCTGGTACTCTGCTTCTCTGGTTGATATCTTCTCGACGTGCACAACATGTTTAATCTAATAAAGTCGCTAGCCAGTCTTTGGCTTCACTTTGGGGGATTTGGCTCTATAAAAATTGCCAGCAGCTGGGGAGAGAGCTCTCGCTGCTCCGCTGACAGAGAGATAGAGTGAGGCAGAGAGACGGAGTGAGAGTGTCATAAAAAGACGTTAGTTGCGACGTAATAAGCGTATCAAGTGCCTCGAGTTATACCTATACATATAAACAGCCATGTACATGTGTGTGTGTGTAGCATATGGATCTGTGTCTGTGTACTGTGTGTGTTTGTGAATTTCTGGAGACTAAGACTCTAGCAGCTTAGTTTTCGGGCCCAGACGCTATGGCGTCCTCGTAGCTAAGTGATGGATAAATGCGGGATAAAAATTGCTCGTAACTACGACAACAAACCCACATGTAACACCCACCCTCCCTCCAGAGAAGAGGGAAAAACATGAAAATTTGATAAACGAAAAATTGCAAACAAAGCCCAGAAAAAATAGAGAACAAAAAGTTGGATTTACCTTCGCAGAAAAAAAAAACACAAGAAAACTTTTCGCTCAGCCCTCAACCATAGCAAAAGTTGTGCCCCTGTGTATGTGTGTATTGTGTGTGTGTGTGTGTGTGTGTGCGTAATTCGCTAATTACCTAAATGGTTGCCACAAAAGGTGGCCCTAAAGGTGGGAGTCATGTTTTGGGGGGAGGCGCCTGTTAAAAGTTTCGGACCGAAAACGAGTTACAAGGTTTCCGATTCGGGTTTAGTAACAACTTTTAGCAGGATACTCGTGGCATCGATTGAAGGACTTTTCTGTACCAAAATGGAAAAACATTTCTAATTCTGTTTCCGGTCTCTCTCTCTCTCTCTCTCTCTCTCTCTCTTTGCCTTTCTTGCCCATTGCAGTGTTCGCCGCGCAGCGTGACTCATACAAATCGAAGGATATGAGCAGCAGTAATAATGCGATTCCCAATAGTGGAGCAGGAGCAGGAGCAGGAGAAGGAGCAGAAGGAGCTGGTGCTGCTGCGGGAGATGCCACTCAGTCGTTGGGAGGTCCCAATGGTGTCACCGGAAGCGGAAGTATGAGCAGCAATAGCAACAATGCCAACGGAAATAACAAAAATGGCCATGCATCTGGGGCAGGAGCAGGAGCTGGAGCAGGCCTATCTGCAGCCTACGACTCCAGCGCAATGACAACCGATGCCAGTCGAGGCAACAGCTACAGCTCTAGCTCTGGTTCTAGCTCTAGCTCAAGCTCTACCACCATCACTGGCATTCCTAGCAGTAGCTTGCACAAGGCCAGCAGCAGCAGCAGCAGCAGCAGCAGCAACACAATTGCCTCACAATCGGGCGCCGCATCATCCGCATCCGGCATCCATCGCAACAGCATCGACCTCATGGAGGAGGCACGCAATGCGGGTCCCTACTTCGACAAGGCTGTGTCCAAGAATGTCACCGCGCTGCTCGGCAAAACGGCTTACTTGAACTGTCGCGTCAAGAATCTGGGCAACAAAACGGTAAGCTTCCGAATCAAACCATTTTAAGTCGAATTATACGCAGAAATGAAACGAAATTGTTAGTTAAAAAGATTATGGTTGAAATTGTACAATTTTTATAAATATTTCTGCGACTATTGTAATGGGAAATATGTGAAATGAATGGGTAAATAATCTCCAAAACTTAGCAATAATTTATATAAACGTTTAGGTAATGAGAAATATTTCTCAGTAAATTACTTTTTTGGAATAAAAACTCTCTATTTATAACATATAAAATATCATCAGGAATCTAGAACCTTCTTTATCGTGATTCCAATAACAGCAGCTGGGCTACCATTTATTTAAGATCTTTTTGGGCTTCTACTACCTACCAAAGATAGTAACAATGTGTACCTAGACTTAGCCTTCTTCTAAGCTTAGTTTTCGCACTCATATCTCTACTTTTCTTATAGAAACAATATCCAAATATCTCTTGGCTTTTACCTATTTTAAGTACCACAGTACTTGCACTTGCCAAACCCATTTTTCTAAGCCCATAAGCTCTGTCCATAGGTACTTAGCAACTGAACGAATTTGTGTGCATCATCTGACGTTTTATATTGTAATTATCGTGTAATTCCTGTATGCCCCGTGTGGCATTAAAATGCTATTTGTAAAGGCGAGTGCTCTATGAGTATTCTCTTCGCGATTTTTTCTTTATTTTTTGGAGGGGGGGGGGGGGGGGGGGGTTTGTAGGCGACTAATTAGCACGTTGACTGCGCCCACATGCTGGCTTAGTGCGGGTCAAGGCAGGGCAAGGGGGGGGCCGTGGCCGTGGCTGTTTGCCGGTGCTGGTGCATGGTTGGTGGCTAATTGTTCCGCTTGCCAAAGAACAAAATGATTAATTATACCCAAACAGGAAACAGATTTTACTTTATTCAACTTTCGTCGTCTGCGGAAGGAAATGCCGCAAACATTTCACAAGCACACACACACACACACACACACACACACTAACACACACACAGACACAAAATATCTATGCAGGACGATCCACCGCAACACCGCAGCAACTTCCGGCCCGAGGGGCTTCATCCACCTGAGAGCCGCCGCATAAGGAAAAACTATTCAAATGAGGCGAAAATCCAGAGAAAATGTGCCGTGAAAATGGTTAGCGTTTCGTTTTGTTTTTGGGTTTCTCCACCGGGTTTTTCGGGGTGGAGTTTTGGTCGTAGTCATTCGACTTCCGTCACTTCCGGCGGCGTCGGCCTGAGCCGGCGAATTGCTGTGCCCCGCTTTTCCGATAATAGTATGTTACATGTCCCCGCCAGGACATGCCAGGAGCTGCCCACAGCGCAGACTGGCAGCCTGTGATTAGCCTGCGCTTCGGCCTGCTTTGAGTTTGCGGTTTCGAAAACTAATTTGCGTGATTATTAAATTGTAGAAAATGGGGAAGGGGAAAGGTGGCAGGCAAAACCTTGGCTTGAAGCACTTTCCACCTTGAGGTAGGACAGAGTAAAAGTTTTGCGCACACGAGGATGAGAATGTGGGACAGGCCAGGCAGGCAGGAGGCAGGCAGATAACTTCATTAGATGTGTTAGATGGGATAACTTCATCGATCCGTGGGCGCGCTCTCTGCTTCACCTAGGATGGGTTAATTAATAGAAAATTGTTTAAATTGTTCAGAGTTTGCAAAAGATTTAACATATATTAAGGAAGACTTTTGATGGGTTTGTGGGGATTCCTGATAGGATCTTTGTGGCTGAAAGATGTGATAGAAAGGGGACAAAATTAAAGGTACAGAGGTCAAGGGAATCTTAGTTCATGGAATTTATTTTCTCTTCTAATCTGCTAAAAATTGCGCATAAGTTTGCTACCGAGTTTCTTTCTTTATTCCTTAAATACGAATTTACCGCTCTAAATTCTATGCGTTTTTCCCGTACAAAAACATGAAAATTATATCCACCAGACGGCTTATCAAAATATTCATTTCATTCTGCTCCGTTCCTCATCCCTTCCGCAACAGCAGCCACAGAAAAAAAAAATGATATTAAGTAACCTGTAAAATGAAATATATCCATTTGCTCGGGTTGGCAGCTTAAAATCTAATTAGCTTTCTCGGTGCTGCGGCGAGCCACAGGCCCCAGCCACAACCCCACTTGATGCCACCCACTTCCGTAATTTTCTCATGCCTCTTACCACACAGTGCCCCTACAACAGCACCCCTTCCCCCCACCTGGAGTAATACATCATTGCGGCAGAGATTTGGCAGCACCTGAGTGAGCGCTAAGCTGGCGTGGGCGGCTCCGTTGAGCCAAGCGAAGGAAAAATGAAAAAAATAAAGAAAAAATAAAGGAAAAAAAGGCAAATCCTTCTGTCTTACCATTACGCTTGTATGGCTGTGTATGAGTGTGTACTTTCCTTCACACCGTCTATAATGATAAACAGCGAGCGGATGCTGATGTTCTCTACATTATTAATGACGTTTTTCATTAGCGCCTTGCTCCGAAGAGAGAGCCACATAAAGCTGCAGAGTTTTCTTTATGACACAGAAGGAAAACAGGAAAAGATTTTAAAGTATGTGAATGGAGCCGCACAGAGCTGCCGGGTGACATCAAGCTTTATCATTCAATGGCTGGAAACAGATCTGTCAATTGAAGGGCGCATTTTCCTTCTGAAAATAAGGAATTTCTTTCGTTTGATGTCATTATTTTACGGAAAAATTTACTATGGAATAACTATTGAGAAAGAATCTCACCAACTACTTTCTCTCCTTTGATTTCCCACCTTCTTTCATTACTTTTCTGTAGCCTGAAATGCCTCTAAATAATATTACCATAGCCCATAATATTTGTGCCATTTTTTGCCTGACAAATTGAGCTGTAAAAAAAAGGAAAACTCTTTGCGGATTTTGATGTTTGTTTTGGCAAAAAAATAAAAGAAATATGGAAATATATATTGAAATTGCAGACGAATTTTACGATACTGTAAACAAGCTTAATGGTCATAAAAAGTGGGTACTGGCGGGCATGACTGGAGAATGGGTCGGCTGTTTGCGGTGCAAGGAGAGGAGAGTGAAAATTTTGGGTTTTCAGTTGGAGTCTTGTCTTTGCTGGGGCTTCCCTGTTCCATCTGCTGCCTTGTACTTTGTTACTTTTGGTGTTAATTACATGCAACTTTTGCTTAAGCAGCTGCCAAAGTTTACCTTTTGTGTCTGCCAACTAACACCTGGTGCGAGTCCCTTCGCCCCCTAAGCCATCGCTCATCCTGCAGCCCAGCCTTTGGCCCCACTGCCCACCTCTGCTGCGCTGCTGAGTTTCTTGTCCATTAACTTTGGGCCAAAGTCGTCGTAGTCGTCCTCCTCGTCGTTGTCGTTGTTCATCGTTGGGCAGGATGTTACTAAGCTGTTGTCATTGAAATTGAAAATGCTCACAGCTCTCACAGCTGACGTATGACACGCAACACGCAGTCGGTCCGTGCACTCACCCCTCACCCAAAGTGATTTCAGCAACAGCCTAAAGGCCTGACTGCCAGGCCTGCCCCTCAGGCAACCCCTAAATCAGCGTCACTTAAAAATGTTGCGCCCCCCTTTTTCGGGCTGTGGCCATGGCAAGGAAAAGTTGAGCATTGAACAGCAGGTGGTTGCCGTACACATGCAAACATATATGAGAGTGCGTGTGTGTGTGTCTGTGTTTGCTCGTTTTCCTCCTTCAATTTGTCGGCTTGATGAGGGTGAGACGCCTAAGACGACGCACCTCAACTCAACCCCCCACAACTCTCTCTCTCTCTAATGTCAAAGTTTTTTGTTTGACAAACAACAAAACGAAGCATAAAGAAATATTGGGCTAAAAAAAAAGCATATAAAATATTTCAAAATAAATTTGCATTTTACACGTGTGTCTGACACAAAGGGCTGGCAGAAACCACCTCAAAACTCACCTGAAAACCTCTCGAAACCGCCTGGAAACCCCCTCGAAACCGCCTTATAACCGTTGCGCATGAAATTGACTTTTTGAACTGTTTGGCCAGATTTTCTGGCTCGACTCTCCACAAATGAAATGTTATTCAATCCGTTACTCTCTCTCTCTCACTCTCGTGTGTACAATAGATGCTGCTGCAGGTGTCCTGGGTGCGACATCGTGACATACATCTGCTGACTGTGGGTCGTTATACGTACACATCGGATCAACGCTTTCGGGCCATACATCAGCCACAAACCGAAGACTGGATGCTGCAAATCAAATATCCGCAACATCGCGATTCCGGCATCTACGAGTGCCAGGTATCGACCACACCGCACATGAGTCACTACATTCACTTGAATGTTGTTGGTAAGTTTCTAAATTAATAAAGTATCCATCGAGCAGCTTGTAATATTTCAAGACAACTCCAAAATGAAGCTTGAACAGAGGAAAGGAAAGGCAAAGGGTTTCCGCCAGCACCTCCACTCGCTGAAACTTTTCCCCTTTAATTATCGCCGAGTTAAATAACAGTTGAAAATAAGCGTAAAAGCAAAATATATTTCCATTTCGTTATGGGGCTGCTCTGGCCCTTCAATTGCTTTAAGCTTCCAAAGGAAGAAAATCGTTTTCAAGCACATTTCATTGAGAGGCAAAACGAAAGAATCCTTTGAAATTCTCGCACCTCTCGAAAGCAAGACTTCCGCGCCAGCTAATTGTTATTTTACTCCACAATTCGTAATGGATTCGTGCTTTGTTTAATTATTTTACACGCATATATTTTACCTTTTGTCTCACATTTTCTTCTATTTTTGTCTTGCAGAACCCTCAACGGAAATAATCGGCGCACCCGATTTGTATATAGAGAGTGGCTCGACTATAAATCTCACCTGTGTCATACTCAACTCACCGGAGCCGCCGGCCTATATCTTCTGGAATCATAATAATGCAGTGAGTTGAAGTCCTTTACCTTTTTTCCCAAATCATTTTCGGGTAGGACATGCAATTACTTTGGTGCTATCATTATCGTTTCCCCTTTTGGCCCGAACCGGAGGATAGTCTAAGGAGGAGAGCCGAACCCTTTAGTGTTCAATTTAGTAACTTTTAAATTAGCTTTCACCGTGCCAAAAACTTTCTTACGCTCTTATTTTTTTTATTAGGTAATGCCATTTAGGATAGGAAGCAGACGGAAAGACGGGCAGACCGATGGGCCCTCCCCTTTGAAAAGGGTTTTTTTTGGTTCTGGGATTTAAATGGATTTTGGTTTTGTTCCGTCTCAGCCATGTTTTAGTTTCTCCACTTTAGGTGTGTTTTCCTCACACTTCATGGACTCGGGGTCTTTCGGCTTTTGTATTGGGAATTTGCAGAATGGCCAGCGGGGAGGGAGGGCGGTTTGGGGCTGTGTGCTCCAAGGGTTGACGTTCCTGGGCATTGTTATGCCTTTTCTATAGAGCGGCGGACGATGAAGAAAGGGAAAAATATTGCCATTAGTGCTGGAGACTTTTTTCTTGCTCTCCCTTTCTTCTCTCTCTTTCTTCTTCTTTGTGTGGCACCCGAAAACAGATTTAATTTTATTGTTTTGCTTTGGTTTTATTTGCAATCATTCTTTCCCTTACTTTGCATATTTCTTATCTACTCTGCACGCCCACTCCCCGCCACTCTATTTTATTTATTTTAATTTGCCAAGTGTGCAACAGTGCGTATGCGTAATCTCGACTCTCGGTTTTATGGCTTAGAAAATGTTTATAGCTCGGAGATCCAAGTTTTTGTGTGGCACATCTTTTTATGACTTTTGTCTAATTTGTCGCTGGATTTCCACTCTCATCCGCAGATTATCAACTACGATTCGCCGCGCGGCGGCGTTTCTGTGGTGACCAATAAGGGCGAGACGACCACATCATTTCTCTTGATTAAATCGGCTCGACCATCGGACTCGGGGCATTATCAGTGTAATCCATCAAATGCAAAGCCCCGCAGCGTCACGGTACATGTGCTCAATGGTAAGTAAAATAAACGACAACACAAAGAACACCAGCAACAAAATAGGAGATCACCCAACCAAACATCCCGTACAACCCGGGAGAAGAATTTCAAAATAAAACAATGGTGAAGAAAAAGGGATAAACCCCAAAATGGAAATGAACCAAAAATGTGTATGAGACAATGAGAATGAGAATGGTAATGGGTTACATGCCAGGGCTATTGGACCTGGACACGGGAACAGGCAACAGATACACGTAAATGGGAAGCTGGGAAAACAAAGAGTGACAAAAGAAATAGAAGACAGAGACAATAAAGAGAGTACGTAATAAAGTAAGCAAAGGTACTGCACTTTCAGCTGTAGATTTGTAAGGAATTTATGATGATTTATCCGGAAAGTTTCTTAGAAGTAACTAGAGATGAAATTGTAAAATTTTGAATGTGGAATAAATGGGGAATTTAATGCTCATAAATTAAATATTTGATGTATAATATGAACTAATTAAATATGCTATAGGATCGATTACTTTGTTAATGTAGTGCCAAACTATAGATATTTCCATCGCCTAATATAAAAATGTGATTTTTCATTCAACCTTTAGATGGTGGGAAAACTGAATCTTTTTTTTTACCCATTTTAATCATCTCTCAAACATTGTCAACCCATGGATATGCCCATAATTTAATATATTTTAAGACTATACATATGTACATATATTTGCATATTCTGCTTGGAATACATAAATTAATCAATTAAAATCATTGCCCTCAAACTTTTTCCCTAAACATTAACTTGTACTAAATACTTCGTTAGTTTACTTTAGAAACTTTAGATCATAATTCCCGCCGTGCCCTCAGCATCATCCTCTCAATTATTTAATATATTATGCAACCATTTTAGCCCTATGTATGTACATATATGTTTTTGGTGTTAAGTACTTTAACTTACTTAACTTTTGGGTTAAGCACCAGCCAGCCGCATTCCTTTGAAGAAACTATTATAAATGTACTTGCATGAAGTGTGATTTTATAACAAAGAATACTTCAAATCTTTTGTCTTGAAAGAGCAGCTGAAGTGGCGCTGAAGAGACAATTAGGCAACGCCAAGAGAGAGCTGCAATAAATGCAGGGAAAGTGAAAGTGAATTATTTGTTAACCATTTTAATACATTTAAGTAAAAACAACCATTCTTCTGCTTAAAACAGTTAAAATAGTCAGCAAAGAAAGGTAAACGGAGAAACAACTCTGGCATAGCCACACCCGTACAACCGAAAGACTAAAAGATGCCAGAGGATTTGCCAGTCTAAGACCTAGAAAATAGATCCCAATCCCCTTAGAAGCAGCTAATGTTCGAGCCCCCAAGCCTGAGTCAGCATATCAATGGTGCAGAAATCTGCAGCCAAAGGCAGCCATAGAAAAAGTGCAGCTGTTGAAGCAGCTCCAAACCCAAGAAGTGACACAAAAGCAAAAGCAGGCCAGCAGCAAAAAAAAACCAGAGAGAGAAAATAGAGACAAGCGACAGGATGGGGGAGAGGAGAGGAGGCGGAAGAAAGAGAAGTGTAAGTAAGCACGAAAGAGGTGACAATAACTAGCCAACAAAGTGTTGTTTAAAGTGAGACAACAGAGACAAAGTGAAAACACAGCAACAAAAGACAGTTAAGAGAGTTACGGAGGGGAGAGTCCAACCAACACGGAGAAAGAATCGATTGGCGAAGCCAATGAACAAATATTGATTAGTGATTCGAGTGGGGGCGAGGGCTGCTGCCTGGGAGAGTGGTTTCTATTTCAATATTTCTACGAATATTCAACGGAACAACCAGATGAGCTCAGCTAAGTGAAAACTGCTGCAAGTGGCACGTGAAAATTATACGAAATGGAAGAAAGACTGTTTCCTCGCTGTCGCTCCACCGTTGCCCCGCACCGTAATCATTATGCGCAGATCCCCTGCCACTCCCCACTCTTTCGTATTTTCATGGCTTTCAGGAAACCACTCCGCCTGCCATCATCATTTGCTGAGCAAATGTAGCCAGTGGGGGAACAAGTTTTGGTTGCACTCTGCTGTGAGGTATAAGAACTATTGAGAGGTGTTTAGAGCATAGATTGAAGTGAGCTTAGATGCCAGAAGAGGAATAAGTTAGCAATAAGTACATCAAGTGCATGGATCAAATGGCTATCATATCTTATATATATTTTCCCAATTTAAGCTCTAACTTCTGCCATGCAAAGCTACATGTCGATTTGCAACTGATAATCTCTTCACCATAATCCCAAATTGCCTTTATAAAATTCCTGCCTCGAAGCACACCTCTTCCCCACCCTTCATGGCATGTTTAAACCTTTCTTTGAAACTTTGTTTTACTTTTAATATACTAAAAAGATTGAAGTATACTTTTCTGCTGCTTTTCTGGCCAAAACAAACAAACAAAAAAAGAGTATTTAAATTGACTCAACTGCCTGCACAAACTTTCTGAGGTTCCTGGCCCCCGCATGCAGTGCGAGTATCTGGCACGCGTGCCACATGAAAATTATGTTTATGTTACATACAACCCACCGCCCCACACCGCACATGTTCCGCGTCCCTTGGTGAGTGTCTAGGCAGCGCAGAGAACAGTTTGGCTCACTTCCACTTCCTGTGCGACTTTCACTAATGTCAAGTTGTCGTCGTTGTCGCAGGCAACCGTGTCTGCCAGATAATGTCACACGGTGTTTGTTTGTTTTATTTTTGCTCCCACACACACACACACACACACACACATACACAGTGGGGGGTGGGGCCATATTGTGCATGCAATGCGCGTTGTTTCCGTTAACTGCTTTGGCACACTTGTTTCTGATTATTATTATGTTTTTGTCTCTTGTTCAGTTTTGTTTCTGTTCTGTACAGATCTCCGATGTTTCTGCTGGTTCGCTCTGCTACTTTTGTCATTGTTCTTTGTCGCTACAGTTTGAATTGTTTGTTGGTATTATTATTATTTTTATTATTATTATTATTAATATAAGGCCGTCCGCATTGTTGTTTGCTGTTTGCATACACGTTGCCAGCGTATGGTGGGTATTATGATTCTGAACAGATGAACAGATTTGCCACGCATCTGTGACCTTAAGAGTCTTCAGTGTCCTTGTCTGTGTGTGTGGCTTTATATGCAATTTTAATTACACGTTTTATGGCTTTATTTTTCTGCTATGGCTTTATTTGCAGCAGCATGTGTGCAAGTTGCATTCAAATAATACAATTTAATATTAACTACCATCTCAAGACACCTTAAAGTTGAGCAAAGGGTATGCAAAGTCTCGATATATTTCCTTCCTTCTGTTTTGTCATCGTGTTGCAGTTGGTACAACTTTTTCACTGGCACTTCTCCCATGGAAGAGCTATGCTCCCCCTCTCTGCCACTAGACAGAGTTGTGCCCGCCTCTTCTCCCTTTTCTTTTGCTTCACTTTTAGCATTACTTTGCTTTTTATTGTTTATTGTTACCTGTTTTCTCTCCCACACAAACAAGCACACTGGGAGAGAGAGTGTGGAGACATGGGTGTACAATGTGAAGCCCGGGAATTGTGCTTTTGTTTGGCTTGCCGCATCAGCAACGACATCGACATCGACAACGACGTCAATGGGGTCAGGAGCTTTGGCGGGCTCGCTTTCAGTTTCAGAGCTCCCCCCAAAGGATAGTGGCCTTAAAGTGCCAGTCGAGACTTTCATTTGGAGCCCTGACAGCTGCAGAAGCATTTTCTGCTGACTTTAAAAGAGCTTTAATGGATGCGGAATGGAATGCAGTGGGAAATAAATTAACCTCATTAATCAAATTAAATTAAAATAAATTAGTTAGGGTATAAGCCATAAAGGTGCACAAGTAGTTGGCTAATAATTCGAAATATTGCTGGTAATATTTCTAAAATTAAACAAAATATTTCTGACTATATATAGAAGAAGGTATGAGAGCTCTCCCCGTTAAGGGGATTATGTTTGTGTTTTGTTCATGCAAAATACAGTTGGTTGTTGCATATTCTTCGGCACAGAAGGAAGTCGAACACTGGTAAGCCTTGTTTACGTTACTTAGCACCGCAGTGGAGTCGTCTTTCAATACTCTTTGCCGCGCATCCACCATACACCGTACTATAACCCCCATCCATCCACCTCACTTTGCCCGGTGCCCCTGCTGCAGTTATCTTACACCTGGCTCTTCCCTGGGCTGCGGTCTGTTGGTAAGTTGTAAACAGGTCTCAACGGTTTCATTGACAGCAGTTGTTGCAGCTGCAGCGGCGGGTCCTTTTTGTTAGTTTGTTTGTCTTGTCTTTCTGGTGTTTTGCTACAACTTTTATTGCATGACAATCTCTTGGCATTGTTTTATGTCGTCTGTGCTTCTGTTTTCTGATTATCTGTGCAGTTTGATTGTTTGACAGCTTTTCGGGTCGTCGCTGGCACAGGAAAGCGGCTCTAGCTGGTAATCCGGTTAGTGTTTCGAGGGAGGGGATTATTATATACATAAATGAATAAATATTCCGCTCACTCTCTACTCTATACACACTTATACCAACAAACACACACACACACACACACACACTCCTTTAGTTTGTTTAAACCACTTTCAGTTTCGTTCCAATGTCTGAGTATGAGAGCAGCAATAAAGATGTAAATTAAACAGGTGTTTCTCATTCCGTTTCCAGGGGAGTTCCCAGCAGCAATGCAGCACGCGGCACCAGCGCCTCCTCACCACTCGCTCACTCGCTATCTCTGTGTGTACCTGTGTGTGTGCTTCTGCACTTGGGCGCTTGTCGGACGCTCCACACGCTCCTCGCTGCAGCGACTCGCCACTCGGCCACAAGTCGGCCAAAGCGTGTCCAGGCGGGATACGGCTGTGGGCAGGGCAGTCGTCTCATGCGACAGCTTCTCGGCTTCATTCTGAGTCTCTGCTGTTGCTGCTGTTGGCAGTGGCATTGGAACTGGTGGCAGCCACAGGCGGAGCAGCACCTGCCACAACATGAACTGAGAATACAATCAGCAAGCCAGGTACTGGAGGTGGAGACGAACACGTTTAGGCAGGTCTTCGAGGCGGACATAAGGTGAGCGATACAGGGGCCCACTTCGCTCACTTGCCCAACAAGCAGCTCTACACCCTAGACACACTGTAACTATAAAAATAACTATAACGCATCTACCAAATATGAATATATATATACATAAATCGAATGGCTAGTTGGGTTTTTTCTATGAAATCAGCGACGTATACGTAATATTTAGCACAAAGTACGATAAAAATACGAAGAATCAAGCCAAGTTGTCGCCTTTTTTACTGTACGACTTTGTATCATACAATGAAGCTGTCTACTGTTATTTCTTTGGTTAACCCTTTGACCCTTGATTGGAAATTGTGTAAATAGGCTGCATAGCAATACCTAAAGTCGCGCTTTCAATTGATTGAAGATTTTTCTTCCTTTTCACAACTTTGAAACTTTTATAGAAGATAAAACCAAAAAAGAAACTTCATCTAATACAAAAAAAAAACGATTAACCCCACTGTAAAAGCTTCTCGACTGCCATTTTGTGACTGTTTCCTCAGACTCTCATTTGCATTTAGTCAAGTCCTAAATGTTCTACCAAAAACATAAATTAAAAATCAGAAAAAAGGAAAAAAAAAAATAGAAAACTATCTTCAAGTACAGCATAAACAAAAACAAAAACCAACAAAAAACCTAGAAATACAAGTGGAAAAAACTGTAAAATATAAAAAGGAAACTTCAAGCTAGAGAGAGGGTAGGGCCGGAGAAGATGTGGCTAAAATTTAAAGCAAAATGAGAGACGAGAGAAGAGGGAAGAGAGGAGTGACATTTTTTCCTTTTGGCTGCATCTGAATGGTTATAGACTAAGTCATAAAATACACAAAGAATAATCCTCGGAATAAGTTAAATTTCAGTTGTTGTTTTTTGTGTAATGTAAAAATTGAATTAAACGTTAAGTGTGAGTATTAACCAAAGTGCAGAGGAGCAGACAGGACAGACAGGTAAGAAAGAGAACGGTTTGAGTATAGGATACAATCGGCATAGATGGAAAATTGTTGCACCTTTCATAAATTTATTTGTTGTTAATAAATGCGAAAATTAAACAAGTGTTACATAAAGAAAACCGCTCTAAAAGACAGTAAAGTAAAATGTTAAAATATATGCAAGAAAAATAAAAACTAAAACTGCTATGGGTAAAAGGTATTTTAAAGCCAATTTCCAACTGGAATTTCCCTTAATTTCTTCGACTGCTGTTCACATTTAAAAGGTTTTTCAATTGTTTTTTATTTACAATTCTCTGTCTCGTGTCTTTTTTTCTTTCTGTATGTTCTACTGAAGTTGTTCTTTATTTTGTGAATTTTCTTCTACAATTCTGCGCTTTTGTCAGGATAGTTTCTATCATCCACACAAAGCAAACTTTGCCATCGAGCACACATTAAAGGTAATCAAAAATCAAATAGGCATAGACGAAATAAAATCAATTTCAGTGTTGTGCATATGCCGAAGCACATTAACAAAGCGTTACAGAATAAAAAGCTAAAATCTATTGATAGAAATTAAAGTAAAAAACCAAAAGGAAAAAAAGGAAAAGTTTCATTAATCAAACTAAGCAGTAAATAAAATATAAAATAAAAGAGAAACCGTTACCGGAAAACACAAAACGAAAAACAGAAAAAAAGCTATTGAAATCAGCAACAGTAATCAGAGGCATCCAATCGAAAGCGTAACCAAAACAGAAAATAAAAAAAAAAAAAACCATACAGCCCAACATATGTATTTTCCATAAGCTTTTTTCCAATTACCATGTAAAATATAGACAGGGCAAAATACACAAACACACACATTCAATATATATTCAGATAAAATTTCTGTATTACAATTCTATTCAGAAAAAAACAGAATTCAAATTAGAATTCGCATTGTGTGTTTGATGAGGCGTTTTATGGCCATTCGATATTTATTGCAAAAATTGCTGTCAAACAGTTGGATAATCTGTCATCCACGCCACACACTCACAATGCGGAATATTTGAGGACTTCTCTCTGGATATATTTCCACTTTCCTCGAGAATTTGGCAAAGAGTATTTCCTCGACAAATTATTTAGATACTTAACTTCTAAGCAACCAAAAAAAAACAAAAGTAAGGAAAAGACATGTAACGAAAATAGCAAACAAAAAAACCGATAACTAATTAGAACGCATAAAACTGAAGTAAATTATTGTATATGTAAATGTGTATTTATAAAAACTAATATAAAAAGAATATTATATATATATATAAATATAAATTAAAGAAAAAGAAAAAATAGTTTATTTAACAAACGAAAAAACTGATACAAAAAACCCAAAACTCGATTTAAAAAATGTTATTAAAGCTAAACAAACGTAAAAATTTGAAAGTAACTTTCAATGAAATATGAGCAGAATACGATAAAGGGAAGGAAAACAAAGAAAACGAGGCAGAAACCCCCTATAAAAAGAATTCTTTTTAAAGTGTAAGAATTTAAAATGTGCAAACAAAACAAAATCTAAAGAATGAATGCGAATCGAAGCAAGAAAGAAAGAAAAAAGAAAAACTGAAAAAGAATAAAACTAAAAGAAAACTAAAGCATATTATGTCAACTGTTAATTGAGTTGTTTTAATGGTGAGAGTTGGCTGGGAGGGTTGGCTCAGGACCTTGACCGAGAATATGGGTCATAAATTATGGTCAAGAGAGTGTAAGGCAAATACTGGCTGGCCAGCAACGAAACAAAGGCTAAAACCATTTTTCATGGCTGAACAAAGGAGGAAGCCCAGGCAGCAGAGAGCGAGCGAGGATGAACTGCCTCGCAGCTGTAACATAAGCGATAACACGATGAAATGGGATTAATCATGCGACATGTAGGCCAGGCATAATGAATGCCAATCCTTACACATCACATCACTTACACTGTACATAGCTGTACATAGCTGCCTCCTGCACAGAGCTGTGCCTCCCTGTACTGCCATAATTTAGAGCCTCTTATGCTGTTATGTCGCATTAAGTAACGCCACCAGCTCTCTTTTTTAATATATATTAGCACACAGTTAAACAGTTGAGCGCACGCTGATGGAAAATCAATACCAAGGCAGGCCAGCCCCAATCAGCCCTCAGGCTGCTCTAATGGACACTGGAAACTGTGCTACATACATATATTTTATTGACGAAAAGTTTCGCGCACTGAGAACTGCCAGGAGATTCAGTTTCTCCATAGTGATATTGCGCCGGGGACTTCATGCAAAACCACTCAAGGACAAGTGGGCAATAAGCGAAAAACTTTTATTGTTTTATGTTGGCGAAAGTTTTCCTGCTGCTCCCGCTGTCGTGTCGAGCAGCAGCGGCATCATAATGTTTCATATATTATGTCCAGGCTATATAATTCCCTCTCCTATATACATAAGTTTTCGCACACCGCTCCCTGCTGCTGCTGCTCGAGATCCTCCACCTGCTCCATCCATGTGTAATTTGGCAGCTTTCGAGTGCTGCAACAGCAAATTGCAAACGCATGGCGTAATGGCATGAGATAGCTGGGGGTTGGTGCAAAGTGGAAAGGGGAGGCACATATAATGCGCCAGTTGTACGGCACTCTAGGTGTTAATAGACTGTTTATGGCTCTGGTGCGCAATGTGTGACCTCTAACGCTAGTCGCAACAACTAAATGTGGTCTGGCAGTGGGGCTGGCGGGAATGGGCTGAGCTGGATGTGGCCAGCAGGGATGGGGCATGACCTGTTTGTGGCATGCATGTGCTGTGCCTTGATGCGTTAGCTTTTGAGGCTAATTTCCTTTAGCAGGTCAAGCAATTAATAGTCGAATCAATCAAGCGGCTGTTGGGCCAATTCAATTGACTGCAGGCAACAGCTTGAGGTTTGGGTGCGGTAATCAGTCAATAATTCAGTTGGAAATAGTAGAGAAATGTCTTTCAAGAATGGCGGGCATAGATCAAATTACTAATGATGGATCAATGATGTGAGGAAAAGGGAAGTCTGGAAAGTAGTTGGATTACCACAATAGACTGGAAAGGGGACTCTTAAAGCAGCTCATAGAAATCCCTCACTTGGCTTACAATTTATGCAAGTATTTGATGGCAAGGTGAGTTCTTCTCGGCCTGTCCCATCTGTTTGTTTATGGCGACGTAACCATATCCATTTTATATTCAACCCAAAATCCATATGCAAATATCAGGCAACAAAAAGCTGTGCCGAGCGGAGAGCCGCATCATCAGTCAGCCGGTCAATTGGTGCCTGACAAAAAAAAACAGCTGTCACACAAGGACTGCGGGGATTTGGGGGTTATGTGGGTGTTAGGGGGTGCGTGGGGTGTGCGTTCTGTGTAAACTGGTTGTTCGTTGTCGGTGTGTGTGTTGGCTGCTGCAGTTTATGGACGTAATACATTTTGGGAACTAATCTCAGTCTCACTCTGTCTCTCTCTCATTTCTCTTTAGGATTCTCAGTGCTATGTGGTTCCGAAAACTTATTGAACTGTTATAGCAGGACGCTTGTGATAAATCAGTGACAAGCAGTGACCGAGGAAGCAAGTCCAAGCGTAAATAAATGGGGGCAAGGACGCGTCAGTGAGTGGATTTTCATGTGGTTTCCATAAATATATATGAGAATTTATTATAAAAGCCATCACTCAGCATAATGATTCAAGCCCAGGCCGGGCTATTGGCTAATTAAGGCCAAACTGCTGATCATCCACAATCCACCCACATCGAAAATTTATTTTATTAGATTTTTCGGTACCAGCTGAAAGCCCTAAAAGATAATCAGCATTAAAAGAGGAGTTCATATAGTGTGTGTGTATTTGTGGGTAGAAAACTTTGGACTCTGCTGCAACTGCAACGTTCAACTCTATCGGTTTAAGTGCTGCTCTCTGTCTGTCTGTCTGTCCGTGTGTGTGTGTGGATTGCCTGGGTATCTTTGGTTGAACAAATACAAAAGGCTGAGACTTGCCTCAGTTGCTTACGTGTGTACCGACATTTATTACGGCCCATAATCCGCTCAGTCTTATGCGTGCCTGTTCTATATCCGACTCCCCTCCTTCTCACCGACAATCCCGCATATGTGCACTGCCCACAAATGGAACTATAATTAAATTAAAACTTTTGCCCAGCACTCGGCGGGAGGCCAGGGCAAAGAAACGGGTAGCCAAACAGCCAGAGAATTGTCTTGCCATATTAAAATGAAATTATAGAGCGGGAAGATAAAAGAGAAAAGAAGGAACACAATGTTGGGTATTCGCTCGCTTGGTTTGCTTCTCCTTTTGCTAGCCACAGCGGTCATTGGCCGTCACGTCGTATACTTAATACGGTAAGCTGTTTTTTTTCGGATTAGCCGCAATGCGGTTTAAGTGTATAGCAAAAACGAGGCAGGTGTAGGGTTCATTTAGGGCCAGAACAATCTATTGCACTGTGTGTCTGCAAGGAACTGCCTCTGTGAAAAAGTAAAGACTAAAAAGTAACAGAATGATACAGAGATAAGTGTACATATGTACCAGTATGCTGTATGTATGCTGACTTATCGCTCGGCTCTTCATTTAATCACAAATACTCGTATTTAGGCCTTTGGGTCGTTTTTGCAGTCTTGCCGTCTCTCTTTCATAACTCTATCTCTTGCTGCAAATTAATTTCCATTTGAAATTCCACAAACAGTAATTTTACAAGCACTTAGCTTGGGTCTGAGTCTGCCGATGCCTCTGCCTTCTGCCTTCTGCCTTCTGCCTTCCACCTTTACCTGCTTGCTGCGTGGTACTTTGGGGGCGTGGTAAAGCGGATTATTGCAACCAACAACAAAATGGCCAAGAGAGGAATAAGCGGTCTCAACTTGACCAGCACTTGGGTCTGCTCCTGGTGCTCTCTTGTGTGGCCTGGCAGTCCAAATGCAGTCGTTTCCCTTTTCCTCTTTTTGGGAATGAAAAGTTTTAGCTGCTTTAGAGGAGGAGGAGCAGCGTGTGGTCCTGTTGGAGTCTTTCCATGTGCAAGTAAAAAGTTGCAGTTGGGAGCTGGGATCCCACATTTTGTTGCCAAACATTAATACAGTTTGAATACTCTCGAATCTCTCGAATGTTTATTAGGAAAAAAATAAATAAGCGTAAAGAAAAAAGTGGTTTGAAAAATTTATAAATTCGGAGATGAAGCGGAGACACTCCTTCTATATTAAAATCATTTTAAAGTGAAGCAAAATCAAATATTTCCTTTGTAGGAGCTAAAATATCAACTAAATATCTGAAACTCTAAACTGCTTGATGAAATGCTGCTCAAATATTTCAAAACATTGAGGCATTTGGCCAAAATAGTTAAACAGAAAATGTTTTAAAGATATGTAGAAACATTTTGCAAAATTGTAATGAATTTGAAAGGCTGTTTGCTGGATTATTACTAAAATGCTTTGCGAAATCCAAAAGAGCAGTGTCCTTTGTATAAAGTGTTTGGTAAAAGTGGAATTTAGGTTAGGTTAGGTTGAGGCGGTTGTCGGAATTGGAATGTAAAAAATACAGGAAAAATACAGCAAAAAAATTAATGAAAAATTGTTTTATCACTTTTCAAATAATTTCTTATTTCTAATGAATATTTTGTATATTTTTTAGTATATCGTTTTTCTATGTACATCAGAACTGCTTTCATTGCACTTGCCACACTGCCGCCTCCATACTATTCTTCGTGTAAATGCATATTTTTGTACTGGTCCTAGCGGTGGCTGCTGTCGTTATTGTTGTCAGCATAAAGGTTTCTCTGCCCAAAATGGGGCTAAGTTTTAAGCTTGAGGCGGTGTATTCTGCTTGGTACTTTTCCCTGTTGCAGTTAGATGGAGAGATATGCGAGATAGGAGCGCCCATGTGTTTGCGGAGCTATAAATACATATGTTTTAATTTCCGCACTTTTGGGTCAGTCCTGGGCAGCCAGGATAATAGTACACCAGCCTCTGTCCAGTCTCCTTCTGCATCAGCCTCGTTGTGGATGTCAAAATGAGCTTCGGATTAAAGGCAAAAGCGGATGTGAAAGTTGCGTGTTTCCGTTTTGCCCCTCCCCACCCGTTTATACTCTTCGGGCTGGTCTCTTGTTTGTATTTATGAGCACAAACAAACACACACGCACATTTTTGCTCATTTTTGTTAAGGACTGAGCCGGCACTGGCCATTCGCATCCGTTGCAAGTTGTTTTATTTTTGTATACCCTGGTAGTGGGGTATTGCGGCTTGACCGGATGTTAGGACACAAGCAAGGATTTGATGGCTAATACTTGCCCCAAATGACGTGCTGCTGCTGCTTGAATCCTGTTCAAAATGCGACTAACTTTGTCGGCAAGGATCGGTTTTTAAGGGTACCCAAAACGTCGCACCCTCGATGGGTTATCCCTGCCTTTCCATTTCGATTTTGTGTTTATGTTTTTGTGCGCACTTCAACAGCATGAATGCCCAATAACGCACACACACAGGCCGAGAGAGAGAGAGAGACTGGGTTTCATAAACATAATCATGTGCCGAAACATTCATCGATCCTTCTTCTTGTGGGTGCCGCTTCTCATTTCATTTCATTTCATTTCATTTCTTCTTTGCAGTTTGCTCTTCGCATCCACACAACTCGGTTAAATGACTCATGAAATTGCTGCTGCGACCCATTTTGTGCTTGTGTTTGTATTTGTGTTTGTATTTGGATTGCGTGTGTGTTAGTTTCAAGTGCTCGTTTATGGGAAAGCAATATTGTTTGTGCCGTGACACACACTGCGCTACTGCGGTAGCCAGTCTCCTGCCATTCGCTTAATAATTTAGGCTTAAATACATACAAGAAACATACTCCCCGGCGCAGCATTGGACATTTTGCCAAACTGTTGACACGTGCAAACACATACATGGAAACACACACACAATCACACAGAGATGGGGGAAACGTACCGTGCAGAACGCCCACTCATAGCATTACATGGCTGTGTAGGCCCAAAGTAGCCGCAAAGCCAATTGTCGAGCCGGGCTCTGGCGGGGGGGAGTGGCAAATAAATCAAAGCGCGTTGCCCGACTGCGAGTGCGGCAGGTGCCGGGCGTGTTAAGTGGGCTCAAGACAGGGTTGATTGAGCGCGAACTCTGTGTAAGTGGGACGCGTCGATGGCTAAGGCAGGAGGCGGAGGCGGAGGCGGAGGCTGGCTGCGAGTTGGAACAGTTGCCGGTGAAAGTTTACTTTTGGTAATCGTATTGTTTTCGGGAGCCAGTAAAATGTTTCTTAACACTAAATTCCACATTTTTCTGCTCGAAGCTGAGAGCGGAAAGAGCTTCTTTGGCTGCAAAGTGTGACATGAACTGTGCAGAACTGTGAGCACCGCAGCAAACATCCTTGAAATGTTATGTAAAAATGTCGCCCCACACAAGCTTCGCCTACACCCTATTCTGATATAGCTGTAGCCAGGTTAGGACCCACCACAGGTTACCTATATTTTGGCTACAATGTGGTGCCATCAAATTACTGGTCTCATTTTCTATGCAGAGTCTATTATGACCGAAAAGTGGACGAGTGGCTGCTGGGTCAAAAATGCGACAAAAACGTGGCGTTAAATTTCACACTAGCCCACACACGCACACCAATAAAGACACCAACACACACACAGGCACGCGCAGGAGAAACGTGAGAGCGGACCGGAAAAAGGGCCGCAGGAGGAGCTGTAGCACAAAATGTGAAGGAAAAGGAAAAACCTTTCACATGCGTTGCTGGACACCGCAAAAACCGCAAATATGCAAATTTTTCTTGTCGGACAGTGTCCGGGGGAGCCGAGAATGCTTCGCTCGAATGGAATGTTGAACTTTGAACCGGGTCTTGACTTGGCCACACACTAATGCGTTGACGGTTGACGTTGGCATCAGCCCGGAGAGCACAGCTGAAAACAAAAATCCAACTTGCCAAAATTTAGATATCCAGGAACACTTTTTTTTCTTGGTTAATAATAAAATGTCTGCACGAAACTGGAATTTGCTTGCTGCTGCTGCTGAGACTGAGGCAGAGGATGATGATGAAGTTCTCTCAGAGAAATCTCTTTTGCGTGCCAAATTGGCCGAGTCGCGGCTTGAACGCTGTCCGCTGGACTCTCGGACACTCGCTCTCTGCTCTGCCAACAAAAAATGCTTAAAAATGCTGGCATACAGACAGACAGAGAGAACGGCACTCATTTCTGGTGCTGCTCTGGGAGGGAAACTTAAATTAGTTTATTTATGCTTTGTTTGTGCGGGACTTTGCCTAATAATTCAGCTCGCAGGCCAAAGATAACTTTGTGGGCGAGCATATCGGGCTGGGCTGGCCTGCGCTTTAGCATTAAGTTTTTCGCTGATTGGGTTGAGCTCCGAACTTCTCGCGTTCTTTTCCGGACAACTTTCGACTTGAAGTTGTCAGCGAGACGATCTCTGTGAGGACAAAAGGCAAGCAAGCAGTGCGTAAAATGTTTGGAGAAGAGCGAATTAGTTACACCCAACATCAGCGAGAGCTAGAGGAAATGCAACCCTTTTTCGCTCTTGCCAATAAGTTTTTTGGGTTTGTGGGTGTAAGTATTATGGGCGTGGCTTTTAATTGTGCTGCCACATTTCCGCTTGCCTGGGGCTCAACACTCAAGAAGTGCCTAGGGCTAGGGTGGAGGCAAAAAGAGTTAGGAGCAACATTTTCTTAAGAAATTTCATGCTGCGCCTTGTTAACTTTTGTGCAGCTGCAAGTTAGCTACGCTCTCGGCTATGATCTATTTGGTTTCGGGAAATATATTTCAACATATTGAACCTCATGCCTAGATATATTTATACAAACAAATGTATTAAGAATGTATTTATGTTGTAGAAAAGGGAAAAAATTCACATAAATACTTACCTATAAAAATAATAATATATCAACAATTCTTTTTTTTCTTAGATAATACATGGTGCTGCAGATAAGGATAATGTTGCTGTTCTCTTGTTCTCTTGAGTGTTTTTAACTACCAAATTCCTTTTCCAGGGTATCCTCTTCCTCGACTTGCTGTCACACAATAAATTAGCTCTGCCTTTTTCAATATTTTATTTTGTTTGCTGCTTGATGTTTAATTTGGCGCATGCGATTAAATTTCAACGCTCTCCTTTTGGCTCTTCTTTGCGTTTTGTGCGGGCGCGTGTCTCGGCTTTAGAATCAAAATTTCATCGGGCGTAACAAATTTGTTTGGCTGCGCGCTTCCCAGAACAAGGCCTGATCCTCCAGCCCAGACAGGCGAGAACTGACATATCACTCCATGGGGGGTCGGGGGGCTCAGAGCTCAGAGCTCAGGTCTGAGGGCCACCTGTAAATGTGCCTGAGATATGGCCATGGAAAATGACAAATTAGCAACATCAATTACGGAAATTTATTTTGCTCTGGCACTGGGATTGAGCTGGACAGACCACCCCTAGCCCCATCCACCCCTCGATATGTCGTTCTGTACTCCCTCATTGGCCTACAAACTCATTTGTTGTACTTAATTTGGCTTCCATTCGTCTCTTCTTTTGTCTGCCTGTGTGTGTAAAAGGCATTTTTGTGGTCATGAAACGGAAACAGACGAAAAAAGGACAACGAAATGAGCATTTTGGTATTTCTCTGGCATTTTCGCTCCGTTACGGCCAAGTGCTTTCTTCGGTAAGGGACAGAGACGGGGAGAGAAAGAGCGAGAGAGGACGAGTTGAAGGGTTTGACTGAACCAAATGAGTTTTATGATGAGCTGCTGCTTCTGCGGCTGTTGTTGATTTACGTGTGCCCAATACACTGGAGAGCAGGGTATAATGCATTTCAGAGGAGTTTTGCAGTGCAGAGAAGCAAAGATTGTGAGCTACATACTCACATAAATCTGAGTAAAGTGTTATGTATGACATATCAGCTACATAAGTTTGAATTTTTCATTTCATGTAGAAAAATGAGCTGCTGCACCCGCTAGTACTTTTACGTCACATAAGCCTGTTGAGATTTGTTAAGCCTTAACAAAAAATAATCTTATAAATCTTCTCCATATACATTTTTATTTAAATTATTTGATTTTTTTAATCAAACTTCGTCTGTCACTGAATGTAGGTGAAAGTACATAACTTTTAATCGAATTTAATACAGATTATGTTTAAATAAATTCATTCAAATTATTTGAGTAAGTTTTTGTTTTGATTTTTTTATATTAAAAGTTGTTAGTTTTGATCTTAAATTAGTTAACTTTCATGAGCTCTGCAGCCAGCTGTTTTATGTGTTTAAATGTGTTCCACCCTTAGGTATTTAAAACCATGTCGACAAAGTTGCACCATTTATCTGCCAGTGTATGCACAGCTTCGGCCACTTTTCGGCTAGATTTTCTTTCAGCTTTGTGTTTGTATTTCGCCAGTTGAAAATTCTTAGAAAACAGCACCAACTAACTAACATTTTTGGCACACACAAGCATTCGCTGATATGCATAAATGCACGTATGTACATATGTACATAAACTCGTACGTAAGTCTAAATATGTGCGCGTTCTGTGGGTCTGCTGCGTGGCTTGTGATAACTGAAAACAAAAGTTTTCGCCTTTTGATTTATGTGCATTTTGGCTTAGCTTTTCGGTTTCAGTGTGAAATAGTTTCAGTGTCTAACAAGGTGGAGTGAGAGGATGGTGTGCTAGACGTGGATGTGCGGCAGTTTATGAACTCGTAATCATAATAAATGCGTCGGTCACACGGCTAGAACAGAGGGAGATGGATAAAGAGAAAGAGAAAGAGAAAGAGAGAGTTCAGCCAAGAACTTAAAGCAGTGTGGAAAGAGAGGAGAACACTCGAACTTAAAGCAGCAGCTAACTCTTGCTACATTCCACGTGGCATTTGCAAATATTTAGAAAATTCTGCGCTTAAAAAAGAGGGCTCAGATATGCTCACATTTTAGTTTTCAGTAAGCGAAAGCTACCTTCTAAGTATAGCTACCACATTGTACGGCAATTTATTATCTTAGCTAAATACATCGAATACCCCTCAATAGCTGCTCTCAGAAGATCCAGCCCATAACCATGGCACCCATTGACGTGTAGTAGCACATTCTTACTTGCTTAACACTTTCGTTTTCTGTCCAAAATCAATCATTATCCACTCATGGACACCAAAGTTTTGCTTGTATATTTATATTTACCAATCGACACGCAGGGAGGAACACAAAACTGAACAACAGCAGCCTCAATCCCCCGCCCAACTACGAGTAGCAGCCGCTCGTGCTCATGCTCGTCTCAATGTCCCTCTCTCCAGCCCCACCCCATCGCAATCAAACAGCAAAACCAATCAAACATCAAACAGTATTCCATCACTGTCACAGTCGGAACGGATGTTGCAGTGGGGGCACGGACACGGGAAAGTGGACACTATTTGAGGTGAGGAACATTTATGAGTCCGTGTGACATAATGTTAAATATTCAGAGCGCAAAATGTTGGTGCACACGTTGGCCGGCTGTGCCACTCGATTCATTCATTCATTCATTCAGTCATTCATTGATAGACACATTTCGCTGCAGCGAAACTACAATTTGCGGCTCATGAATTTTCGGACTGCGTAGCCGAAACGGAGGAGTAGTCTGTCTGTGTGCTGCCTGCCACTTCAAACAATGCCACCGCAATTGATGCCACATTTTGTACGTGTTTACCCTCACATCCCCAGCCCACCCGTCGCACACGCAGCAAGTTTTTCGATTTGCAATACTATTTTCATGAGCATCTGGATGGGGCCATTGGCTGATTGCTCGATTGCCGAATGCCAAATTCAACTTCAATGCCAAATTGTTTGTATGCGTTCACAACTATCAGCAGCACAAGTACACATGTACATATACACACAGACACACAGACACACACACACACATACATATACAAATAAATTTAAGTGCATTATATCTATATTTTGTCAGCGTTTGGCATGGAGCACACAGACTGAAGCTTATCTATGGAAATATACATTTAAATCCGAATTGATTTCGCTTTGGCTTTGGGTAATGGTTTTGACTTGGATGGGGTTACTCGGTCAACCCTGATCTTCCCCCCTATCAACAAGTCCTTTGGTCTGCCTCCAACTCCTTCTTGCCTAAGCTATTGAGCCGCTTGAGCGGGTGCGGCTTTAAAGACAGGGAGGGGAAACGGAACTGAATGCATGTTTAAGGGGGAAATTTTGAATTGTGATTCACATTCTGAGTGGTCGTCACAATCACCATTCAAACTGAGACATCGACATTGTCGTTGCTGTGTGGTGTGTGTTATTCTTATGCAAATATTTCGCATGTGGCAGCCACCCTCAGCAGGATAGGGGTGCGGGTTTCCATTGCTTAAACTCTTTAAGCGACTAAGAGGGGTGAAAAGAGGGGTCTCGAAGGGAGAAGAAAGCGCAGAAAAATACCTAAAATACTACTTAATCTATTTAATGTTTCATTTTTATTATATTTACGTAGCTCCCAACAGAATGGAAAGAGTTTTTTCTCCTCCAGGGTACATTCTAGTGGACCTCTGACAGGCTTACCAGTTTCTTAAACTCTCCCCGGCAACATCAGCCGCTGCTGGGGGCATGGAAACAAGGCACCCTTCTTATTTTTTTTCTTTTCAAGTACACGCCTCTTGGTCCTATGAAGAATGTACTTGGATTTCCTTCAAAAATCAACATATCGCAGCAGGCTGTTGGTCCTGCTGTCACACTAATGATGTGTAAATGTTAATGGTTCTGTAAGGAGAGTTCTTCCTGCAGCCCCTCACCAACTCCCATCTCTAGCGCTTTCTCATCTAATTATAGAAAAATTGTATTTTTGATTGCAGCTCAGTTTGAGCTCCGTTTAATGCCATAATCAATGGCTGTACATATGTACAGCTCCCATATGTAGTACATACTAGTATGTATATGCTCCAGTCATAATTTGTGGCACGCGGCACAAGTTTGTCCTTTTGCTTGGGCAAATATTGAGGCCATGTCGGCTGGCGTCTTAAATAAATTAGCTGTGGTTATTGGACCCCCTCGAATGCCGCCTGGCATAATAATATTATGTGGCCAGAGATTGAAACAAATAAAGCAAATGCCTAATTACATTATTGTTTGTCAACGCAGACAAATAATAGCAGACTGGGGGGAAGGGAACGAAACTGCAGACAGAACCCAGAAGTGGGACATGGAATATAAATTGTGTCCTTCCTATCGTGAAGGAGCTGCACAGCAGAGCTTATATATTGCTGGGAGTTCTCCCAGATTACCCTTACTGCCAGTTCACTTTTTGTGCAGCCGTTTTCTGCTGCTTTTAACAGGGTTTTCGCTCTTATCACCTTTGGATTATAGGGCTCCTCCTCTCCTGCCTTTTGCGCTATCAAAACCAAAGTAGTTCACTCAAAAAGCCATACACCTCCTCCCAAAAGACATGGTGACACACATGGACACACTCAGAGACAGGCAAACACTGAAACACTGAGCCACCGAGACACAGACTCGCACGCATAAATAAAAACAAAGCAAAAAATGTTTGCCTGTCTGAAAGTTTTTCCCTCCCCTAACAATGGTCACGGAATGGTCCCCAGACTCGGACACAATCTCTACTCGGCAAAGGAAATCTCTTACTGCCACTTTCTTTTTTTGGTTCGACTTTCAGTTTACTTTTTGGGCCGAGGATTGTACAACTTTTTGGTTGCCAGCTTTTCCTTATTTTTTGCTTTTGTTTTTGTTTTAGGGGTCGGTTCTTGGGTCGGTGCTGCTGCCCTTCACGGCCTGTTTATTTCTGCTTACACTTATCAAAATATTGGCCATACACATGCACATATTGTTTAGCCAGTCCTGTCTGCAGCCAGCATAAAGATATCGGAGTCGGGTCAGAAGTGTGTTTCCCCCTCCCCCCCTGAAGACAGTTCTGTAGCCCTCTGGCTGGTCCTAGCTGTAGCCCTCTGTATGCTCTTTACCGAGGCAAAACCAAGAGCGTCAGATTAGATAACAAGAGAGGGGAGAGATGGAGTCTGTTGAGGGGTTATTAAGGGACGAGAGTCGCACTTGAGATGCTCTTAAGGTAGCTGCAGTTACAAAGTTAAATCAAAAGTAGAAAGGAAAGGAAAGCAGAGACAGGGAGAAATATGTCTCTGAAAAAGCAAAGCAAATAAAGTTTCTCTTCAGTTGGTCAGCAAATATTATAGAGATTAATTTCACTTGCTTAGCGTTATTTGAAAAATGTTCACTCAAAGAAAAGAGAGTCAATAAATGATGCAAAGGGAAAGAGATTAAATTCTGAGCCTAAGGAATTTGTGAAAAAGAAACGGAAGCAGAAAATAAATTTGTATTATTACAAGTTATTAATGTTGCCTTTAGGTAATCAATGGATAATTTTTTAAATATATATATCCAGAAAACAGAGATCATAGATAGATATGATTCAAAATGTATATAGCAATATGTAAAAACAAAACAAAGTTCTGTTTGTACTCCTTGAATATTCTTAAAGTCTCCTTAGCTAATGGTACAACCCTTTAGCTACGCGTTCCAAGGAGCAATTGGGAGGATACACCGAAAAAAAATTATCTTGCATGGCAGGTCAGGCCACATGTTGTTGAATTTTTCATGTTCCAGCGTGTGCGTGTGTCTGTGTCTGCTGTGCGAGGGAGTGCCGTAACTTTCACTTTGTTGTGCGGGTTCAGAGGCGCTTGCAACAAACCATTTCCCACCTCCCACCATATACGCGTATATCCTCCCACTTTATTTGCTCAGTTTGCCGCTGCTTAAGTTACTTTCGCTTTACGCTTGAATTTCCATCTTTCTTTCTTTCTTTTGGCGGGTTTTGCCTTTTGCCTTCTGCCTTCTGCCTTTCCCAGTTCGCCGTTCGCCTTTTGCCGCCTGGATTTTCCCTACTCCATTTACTCATGCCTTGTAGTCCTTTCCTCCTTTTTGGCTGAGCTCAGCAGCTCATTTTCCGTGGCTCCATGTGTGTGCGTAGGTTCTGTGATTTTTCCTCCTTATTCTCCTTTGTTTCTGTCTCTCTTCCCTTTCCGAGCTCCGAGTATTTGTGTGTATTTTGTGCGTCTGTTATTTTCATAAATAAATTTGCATGTCAAATGACATTGTTTATGGTATTCCATTCCTATATGAAAGACATATATCACTAGGGCAGATGTCGCTCTGTATCTCTCAGTCACTCTCTCTCTCTCTCTTCGTGCGTCTCTGCCTCACACGTTGTTGACATCTTTGTTAAAATATGTTTACAAGCTGAAATTAGTAGAGGAGAGTTTTGTATCCATCCCCATGCTCAGGATTCTGCTCTCGATATGTCCTGGATATGTCTCCATCTCCATTTGTGCGTCTGTCAAAGTTGACAAGCGAAATGAATTCGTAATTGAGTTTCTCGATATGTTTCTGCTTCACAGAAAACTCAAGGCTGATGCCTGCTCATGCTGCTGCTCCTGCCCCTGCTGCTGCCTCTCATATTCAATTTGAATAAGACATTAGCAACTTTTGCTCAAGCTGCGAGATTTTTTCCACTCTTCCACATATATGCAATTATACTTCTCTCTTTGTCTCTCCGTTGTCTCTACGTCTCACTCCCGCGTTCTGTTCTCTGCGTTTGTGGCTCTGGCGGGGGCGACTTTCTGGCGCCTCATCCGGCTCAAAGTTTTCGCTTAGGCCGTAATTATTTTCACATTCTTATCGACACAACAGCAACAAAGAAGCCATAATTATTGAGGATAAGTCAAGCGCAGCACATTTGTTGGAGCTCCGACTAGGTCCTCCCAAAAAAATATAAGACTTCCTGATTAGCCTGCTCAGCATGTGCCGCCGTGAACTGCTCTTATCTAGCCCTGCCCCTAGCCCCTCACACACCGCGTCTGAGAAAGTCGAGAACAAGAACGAATTTATAATGTATCGCAGGGACTAAGAAAAGGGATGGCTCAGACGCCCACACTTTGGATGGGGATTGGGAGTAAAATTATGTCACAGATTAAGGGTATATCAAAGGGGGTTTCCTAGAGATGGAGGCAGGAATACGCTCTAGGGAACGCTAAGGTTTATATCGTGAAATAATAAATACTTATGTATGATTTTAATCACCTATTTGAAGAGATTTAAGAGCAGAGTTTAGCTGAAACCATGTACGTTTTTCGTGTTATTTTTAAAATATTTATTAGCTACCAACAAAAATCTTGAAAAGTCAGACAGGAGTAGCTCTCCGCGAACGATATTTATGTGATAAAAGTGTAACAAACACTGCGGTAGAAGTGCGACACTTTGTGTTTAAGAACAATAATCATAATTCCTAACTAGCAGGATTCTTAGCAGTGCTTCCGTTGGAAATTGATTTGTTTTCCAATCGAAATTTGTTGAGAAAACTCCAACTTGCCGTTGCATTCTCTATGCCATTTATGGTCATCGCCTGGCGCATAATTGATTGGCTAAAACTGCAATTAGAAGGGCGCTACGATTGCAGCGCTCCCAGCCAGGCTGGTGGTTATTGCTCTGTGCCCAGTGCCACATGCCACGTGCCTCGCGCTAGACCAGACCGTAGCAGAGCAAAGCTTCTCGCTTCAGTCCACTCCTCTCAATGGCCCGACCCCAGCTCCTCCTCGTGGCCCTGTTGCCGCGTGTGTGCGTTGTGCTAATTAGGTAAAGTGTTGCCCCCAGGTTTTGGGTTTACAATTTTTGCAGCGTCGACTACAACTGTCGTCGTCGGTCGGTCGAAAAGCAGCCGCAAGTGCATGGACTCTAGCTTGGCATTTGGCATTTGACATTTGTGGCGGGGGCGGGGTCGTGGGCGGAGCTGGCTTTGCGTGTAATTATAAACGAAATTATAAGCTGTGGCCATGTGGAGCAGACTGCAGGACTCGACGGCCAACTGCAGCGGAGATTAAAGTGGAAATTGCCAGTGCTCTGCGCTGTCCGCTGCGATCTGTGTGGCCTTAGATGGAGATGTGCATGTAGATGGAGATGTAGTTGTAGCTGTAGCGTAGATGGAAGCAGACACTGGGCAATGAGGATTTGTTGCCTGCCGAGTGCTAATTTACACATTTTGATTGCGACTCAGGAGCTGGCAGCGTCACTTTATTCTCTGCTCTCTCTTTCTCCCTCTATCTCTCCGACTCGTTATCATCGTCGCTGCCTGATAACATTATGCGGCATTTTTCTACAGCTTAATGCATAATTTGCGTCCTGGGAATAACGACAGGCAGCAGCAGCAGCAGCAGCAGTCAGTCGTCCCTCTTTTGGGATGCTTTCCAAAGTGCGGAGCGCCTCTTGGGTGGCGATGGGTTTCTGCCTGATAAGTGCTTTGACAGTGCTTACCGGGTCTGCCACTGCCATAAGACTATTTTATGTTGAGCCATCTTACGGGTGCCATCTTCACTCTGTCCCAGTGTCTGCTGCCACAGTCTCAGTCTCTGGCCCAGCCACAGTTTCAGGCTTCTGTTTCCGCTGCGCCTATTCCTTCTTCGGAGCTGTCTTATCAAGATGCCGGCTACTATTTGCCGGCTTTCAATTGAATTGTGACTGAAGGCCAGGCTGCATTTAAGCCTAGGCATAGCGCTGCCAGGTACAGGTACAGTTCCGTTCCGCAGGCTTAAGTGGGATCAGGTGTGAAAGTTGTTAAGGCGGGCAAGGAAAAGGTCTCTGAATATTTGTGTATAGGAAATTCTTAAACGATTTTGTATCACGATATGAATAAGAACCGTTACGAGCAGCAATTGGTTTATTATTTAATGGAGGAAAATCGATGACAATTGGCTGGTTATTACTGAAGTATACTGACAAATTTAAGCAGCTACTGAAAGGTATTTATTTATGGTTGCTATTTGGTACTCTTATTTGCTATTTTGTTATCTACCTACTCATTGATTTCTGTCAGTATTTAACCCACAACTCTGAGTACTCTGGGCTTTATCCATCTACGTCCCAGTTTCAACGCTTCTTTGCCATAATCAGCACAGAACACAGCAAAACTCACTCCCCCAAAGCCATCAAGCCACAACTCAATACAAATGTGAAATGTTTGCCTCCTTCAATCTCCTTCTACTTTGTTCTGTATATATCTACAAATGCCAAAACGTTCTGTGAAAGTGCTCGCTCCCACATCATATCAAAGAAATTGCCAAAGTTTTTCGCATTTTTGCACTTTCTTCAGGCCAAACCTTTTTCTAATAGCAAATGTCAATTTATTGGGCACATAGCCAAAAAAAAAAAAAAAGTAATAAGCAAATACTTGGCATAATTCGGTACAGAACCAGAACCAGAACTCCAGTATGTGGCCCGCCAGGGGACATGGACACAACGTGGACCGGCCACTGACCACTGACGTAATCAAATCGACAATCAGTGTGCGCATCAATGTGCCCGAAGGGTGAATCCCAAAACCATCAACCCATTGCACACATCCGCCCATTCAACAGCCTCTTCCTCATCCTCATGCTCCCCTTGGCAAACATTTGGTCGCATCGCTCCGTAGTACCCCGAAAAAAAAGGGACTGCTGTGTGTGTGCCCTGCCTGCAGCAGAATCTTTTTTTAAACTGTCCCTAACAGTGCGTAAATTGCCATTTTCAAATACATTTCAATCGCTTTATTTCTGCTATATACATATGGATTTTTAGAGAGAGAGAGTTTTTCCGAGGGACTAACTAAACTTTAAATACTCTTTTGCCCGGAACCGGGGAGCACTCACAACTTTTGTCAAATTGTCTCTGCATACAAAAATTAAGCGTTGGGAATTAGTTTTATGATTGCTGAATTCTCGTAAGGACTGTAAATGAATGAAAATGGTAGCCGGATTTGCACTCCATACAGCGGCACAAATTTGTTTGTATTTTGTAATAATATTTACCATCGAATGTCCCACTCTTTGTACACAGTTTCAGTTATCTGCAGCTGTTAGCTACCTCTGAAAGTGGCTAATAATATTATATTTGTTCATAGCGCATAGAACTTTCGTTGATTTCTGTCTTATCGCCCCTCGATAAATTCTTTATGATTATGGCACAGAATTTGCGTTGGACTCGTTTATGGTTGGGTGTTGCTATTGGGTCTCGCTGTAGGCAATTTTTATTGCTTCTGCTGCTGTGCGTCTGTCCGTCATTCGGTATGTCTTTCAGTCAGTCAGTCGGCGCCGTTTGACGGCAACCCTTGGCTGGTCTCACATGGCGCATACGCAGCGTGGGACCCGGTCCCGCTCCTCTGTACCCGTAATGCGAGTGCCAAACAAAAAACTTCAATTGTCAACTGCTGATGGTTATGGAGGCTTTTGTTTCCACCCATCTCTCGGTCTGCCACAGCTGCTGCTGGTCCGTTACTCTCGATGCTCCCGATACAGCTTATGCTGCTGCTCATATTTCTTCTCTCCTCCTGCTCCCATTCCTCCTCCTTTTTCTGGTTTTTTTCTTGCTATTGCTCTGTCATTTTATTGTTTGCCGAGTCGTCTCTTTGATCTTGCGCGCGCGCCTGAAACTATGCAAAACATTTTCCTTTGCTGTCACGCACGAGCATGAAATGTCATCGCTGCTCATTTACACCAACACACACCACACACACCCCTAAACTGGTAGGCCGACATGCAGCAGAATGTAGCATTCTTTCGGGCCACTAAATGCCGGAGAACCTGCCGGAGTGTAGCCCGAAATATTAATGAAATTTCATCGACATTTTATAGCTTTTTTTTTTTTTGGTTTTTCCCCCGAAATAACTTCATAGCTGCGAGGACCAGCCTTATTGGCCACGTGCGTGGGTAGATTGTGCAGTTCTGCAATTAAACTGTTCTTCCCTTCCACTCTTTATTAACATTTAAACAAACAGTCGTGGCATCTGCCAAGTCTCAAGCTTCCCCTTTTGCCTGGAATCACGCAATAATCCTCTTTCCGTAGATTCACTTTTGCTACTCGACTGGGGGGTATCCTTGCAACAGCTGCCCTGCCTGCTACCACAACTGCTGTTGCTGCTGCTGCTGCAACATTATGTTTTATAATCATTTTACAACCGGTGTGATATTTAGAATATGACCAAAAAGTTGCTTCATCGTTACAGTTTTCGGAGGGCGAAAGTTTACGCTTGCCACAACCTATCTTTTAGCTGCTGCCCCCTGGCCGCCTGGATGTTCTGTTTGTTCATGGAGAAAGAGGAGGAGAGAGAGAGAGAGAGAGATAGGTGAAGAAAGAAGAGAGAATGTTATGGAGGAGGCAAAGTTAGAAGACACGCCACATGGCAGATGTGTTTTGGTTGTGCCTGGGCTGTTGCTGTGTTCCCTTCGGCTCTCTGTTTTTTTTCCTCTTCTTTTATAGTGCTGCCCATAAAGTACTTAAAAGTTTCATTTTACGCCTATTTTGTAGCACAAGAGGTCTCTCCTCACCATTATCAGGGGAAGAGAGAGAGAGAGAGAGAGAGAGAGAGAGAGCAGAAGGCTGCCACCAAGTGACCAACTGACCTGACCAGACCTCAACCCAATGCCCAGCTCTGGTCCGTGCGTTTCGGCTGGCAAAAATCCAATTTGCCAAACATTTTAACAATCATTGCTATCGGGCTCTCCAGGAACTCATATTGTGGCCATCCACTTTTAATTGCTTGCCTAAACAAATAATATTTGAGTGGCATATTTCTTTGGTAGTCTGTGCCCCGGCCTCGCCGACCGATGTTGCCGCCAATTAATGGGCCCCCGGGCCAAGGCGTAAAGTGGATTTAAGTCAGCCAAAGGTTGAGGATGGGGGCAAGGCGAAAAGCAATTGGGAGGTAATTGCTCGTCAGCTCGTCGAGTGGCGCAACTCGAACCCGTCCTCGAGCTAAAAACTTTGTGCCTATCAATATGCCAGCCATCAGAATCATCAGCAAGCAGCCAGCAGCAGCATCCTCATCATCATCGTCTTGGCCAGGCGGCGGCTACAGCTTTTGCTTTCCTTTGGCGTAGTAAAAATTTTAATAACTAAATTCAGCAAAGGACATTCAACGCGACAGAGCCGGAGCAGGGCCCAGCTTGTTTATATTTCCTTTTCTGCAAGTTTTTTCAACAATTTATTTTTATTTTGCTAGATGGATTTTTTTCGTTGCCTCCTCCGTGGGTTCTGCTGCTCTCACTGCTCCACTTAAATGCGAAACGTCTGCCTGCCTGCTAATGGCTTTTCTGGCCACGAGGGGGAGGGGCAGGGCAGGGCTGGGGCGGTGCTTGGTTAGCTTGGTTTGGCGGTTCTCGTAAACTACTATGAGTGGCATCACCACTGAAGTGGGGCGAGGGGTGGAAAATGGCAAAGAGTAAAACTGATAGCTACAAATTCTTTGACTCTGATCAATGCCGCCTTGCAGGGTGCTCTCCGCTCTCCGCAGCGTTCAAGCACTTAAAAATTGTGAGGAAAATTTATCAAGATTATGAAGAGCTCAACAAAATTTAAGAAAAAGTATAAAAAGTGAAAAAAATGTTCACCAAAAACATGAAGCTCATGAAAGTGAGTAGCGTCTGTTGTGGGTGGAAAATTAAATTAAAAAGAGAACATTAAGATAAAACTTTAAAGAAATGTATCCATGTAACTATGGGTACAGCAGATGGCTAGAATTAAAACAAATAAAATAAAATAATACAACAAAATTTTCTGCATTCTAAAAACAAAATCACAGAGCAGCCATTCGAGTGTGTTTGTTTTTGAAGTGAAAGGCAGTTAACGGTTAGACAAGTGGTTAAGCTAATTAAAACTAATATTAGACGACATTAAAATGAATTATCTTTTCAAAGTACATTTTTGGCCTAGGGGCACCGCACCCTCCCTCGCTTGTTGCTCCCCGTGCTAAAACGTAATTAATATGAATCAAAAGTTTTCATTGGAATAGTTAGTCCTTTGAATTTTGGACAGAGGCTAAGCAGCCGCAAAATGTTTGTACACCACGCTACGCTCCCCTTTCCCCCTTTAATAACAAAGCATTAGCTTTGGTTTTGGTTTTGTTTTCCTCAATGGATTTGGCTTAGTGCTGCCAAAGATTGGTCGAGAGCAGGAGGCGCTGCCCATAAATGGCAAAACATTTTGTGGGCGACCTTTTGTGTGGCTTGATTGCAACATTTGTTGCAATGTCGAACCTTCACGGGGGGGTGTGGATGAGTGCTGTGCCACTTGCTGCTGCGCACCAATAAAAATGCAAAATGAGTGCCAACTAAAGTAAACATAAATCGCATAAAATACAAATTAAATGCATGCCCAATGGGGCTGCTGCTCTCTCCCTCGACTCTGTGTGCCACCGGGTGTCGCCTCATGTCGGCCATTTATATGTTTCCGAATGGGGGCGCTCTCTGTCTACGTAATTGTCCTGGGTGGGTGGTTGCCCTTGTGGCCTGACATTCCATAGATTGCCACAACCACAGTTCACTCTGCTCAGCCTCCTCCCGGCTGGCAGTTGCTCCCTACCCCCTGCTGCTACCCACTGCATGTCTATGCATGCAAAATGTTTTCTCCTACTCGAGACTGTACCAGCAGGGTGAAACTAGAGAAAAATAAGAAGAAGGAAAAGCAGTAGGGGCAGAAGGAGGAGGCAGTCGACTCGAGCAAGAGGATCTCGTTTCTAGTTTGCTTGCTACGTTTTTGTGTTTGCACAAGTGTCCGTTGCGGTTGAAAGGTGAACATGACGTTGGCACATTGCAGGTGTTCTGCCACAGCGTACCCCCAAAAACCCCACCCCGTACCTTTTTCACCTTCCCTTTTGTTAGATGAAAAATAAACAGTATGCGCCATGTCCAGCTCCAACAATTTTTTGCCCCTTTCATTCCACTTTGGAATTTTCTTCTGGGGAGATCCCCCAGTTCAAGATGATTTACAATGCTTTGTGCCCGGCCCTACCCCTGTCTGGGCTTGCCGCCCTGTCCCTCCTTGCCTTTGTCCCGGCTTAACCCGCCCTGCACCCGGCTCATTTACCTGCTGCTCCCTGCATTTGTCGCATAATTGTTTCAGTTTTAAAGGCTCTGGCATCGCTAGAACAGGCATTGCAAGCCATTCACTCAGGGCTCCACTCCTAGCTTTTAAATTGCACAACCCTAGCCGCTGCCCCTGCTCTTGTCTGCCAAACTTGCATAATGAAAAACAACAACGAAAAAAATGGTAAAGCTGGAACGAAGAACATCGAGAAGTAGAAAAATAATAATAAAGCACTTGAAACAAACGTTTTCAGTAAATTTAACATTAGCTCCTTTTGTGCGGCCATAAAAAATGCTGCCAGGCAGCAAGAGCTAGGCCAAAGATGCACTGAGAAAATCTAGGAATAAAATAAAACCTAAAAAAGTAACCCAGTAAGTGAGAAGAAATCCAAATAAATAAGGGACTGCTGATTGTGAAGCTGATAATGGAGCTGATTATCGTTAATGGAGTTTTTTCAATCATAAATCAAAGCTAATCGTTCAATAAAGTTTTATAAATAAAGTCTTTTCAAAATTGTCTGTACATTTTTCCCCAGTGCATTTCATGAGGCATGGCAGTCGCTGACTTTTGCGTGCGGGCTCCACCAAAGTCAGTGACGGCAGCGACGACGACGATGGGCTAAGAAAAAACTTTTGCTGCTTTCCGCTCTGTGCCTGCAAGTAGCAAACAATATTCTTTGTTGTTTGTTGCGAGTTGCTGCCGCGCCAGCCATGAAGTTATTATTATATGCGCCATTTGCATGTGAGTGTTGTGTTTGTGGTGTGTGTGTGTAGTACTAGTAAAATGCTTTTCAGCTTGCGTGGCTCGTGGCTGTTGTTTGTTGAAGTTTGGCCCTAGTCCCGCCTAACCGAGCGCCTCGCAATCCCACCTGTCATCTTGGCCGCACATTTCTGATTTATGTGGCGGCCAACAAGAATTCTAGTCGTGCTGCCTCAAAAGTGGGCAAATTATTTCAATTTCCATTATCGTATTTCCCTGCCCACTGGCCCACCCCCTGCTCGGCCGTTGGCTCTTTGTTTCATGGAATTTGAAGCTAGATTTTTGCCGGCTGGTCTTGTGGTTTATTAACCCACTTGCTCGTGTTCCCACCGGCTCTGACCAAAAGTTATGCAGTGGAAAGCACTTTTACGACTATTTCTGTTCATCCCAGGGCCAAAAGGTCACATCATTGGTTGGGGTGAAAAGGTCACAGCATTGATTAAGGCGAAAATCAATTATCGCCAGGTGAGGTGTAATTAAGATTTCGGGTTGAATTGAAGGAATTAAGTGAGCTGTCAGTCGGCGGAAGTCGCCACTCGTTCTCGCCCATCAATTTGAATGACTTCGCAGGCGCTGCTTTCCCTCCTATGTCCACGCTAATGGGAATAGCATTATCTTACTTCAAATAAGACATTTATTTAGCTCATAGGAACCTAAATTAGAACTAAATATTTGTTGGAGAATTTTTCGACTGTTTTAAGTGCAACTTTTGGCTGAAACTATTTCCTAAGAAACATCCTCAGAGCAGCCGGAGCTGATTTATTTAAAATTTTTCTGTGCGGCTCCCTGCTGTTTGTTTTTCTCACTTAAAGTTTTCGGAAACATTTTGGCAAACAAAAGTTGCTGGCACAAATTGCCCACAAATTGCTCATATTGTAACAACTCACTTAGGGAGCAGCTCTTTCTTCTCAAGCGACTTCCCATTTCCGTTTTTAGACTTTTATGTTTGCATTTATACACAAACACCCTCACACACACACACACACACTCTCGTGCAGCGCACAACTGAAGTTGAGTTTTATGGGTGCGTTGCGCTCTAATTTTTTGAAGCCAATAGTTGTCCAATCAATTTCAAGTGCTCGGCACTAACTTAAATCTACATAAAAATGGCCGGGCACGAACCGGCAAGGCACGGGCAGAGTGCATGAGTTTGGTCTTGGTGAGTGTATGAGCAGGGGGTCGGTGCAGGGGGACACTCACGCACAAGGCCAGCGTCATAAAATTCATTGTTGACGCATGACGATGGCGACGCTTCAGCTGGGAAACGGAGACCCATGTTGGCGTCTAGGAATTTCGCAAGTGTATGTATAAAATGTCACTGCCGCAGCCACCGACAACAGCAGCAGTAGCGTCAGCGGCAGCAGTAACCAAACAAAACTGCAGCAAAAGGAAATGCAGACGGAAAAACCAGAGGAATGACTGCCAAAATAATGGCAACAATGTGCGAGGTATGGCAAAAGGAATGTTAACGGTTAAGAGCGAGTCGCAGGGTTCGACGCTGTTGTTACCCAGCTGAAAAAAGAGAACAGAGCAACGGCGCTGTAAACACACAGGTTAACAGAATGTTACCGCTCACCTTTACTATGGTATGGCCGATCACTCGTTAACAGACTGTTACCGCTCACCGTTAACATCCCATGGATCTCTATCCATGTGTTAGTTTGCTTGATCGTCAGCAGGTACACACATTTGCAGCACCGATATGCCCTCATGCCACCCTTTAAGAGTAGAGCACATCAGAGAGACTCTCGGCAAACACTGCAGAATGAAGGAAATGAAGGTTCAACCATGTGTGTCGTAGTTATCATCTCCACTTGGACGGAATATTTTATTGCACAGCAATAGGGAATAGAAATGGAGAAAAAACATTCCGTTTTTGGCCATGAACAGGGCCAGAATCAGAGGGGAATGGCCTCACTGATTGGTATTCCTGGTTGCTCTCATTGCTGCCTGCCGGCGTCGAAACGAGAAATCCCGCTGACATGGTGCTCCGCTGCGCATCCAAAAGGGGCAGACAAAAGGCATAAAATATTGAAAGAGGCAGCCTCAATTTTTGGGCCAGCCATCAGGCGGTAGCCAGCCAGCCTATTTTGCAATTAATGAAAAAATCTAGCGAAATGAATTTTTTAAGTCAATAGCTGGGACAGCAGCGAGGAGAAAGGAGAGGAGTAGGAGCAGCAGCAGCAGGATGAGAAGGATACGTATATAAAATGGGTCATGTTTGCCATGGTGTAATGTGTAGAATGATTGCAACTTTAAAAAGCAAACAAACAAAGCCGTAGCGAAGAGGGATCTGGGATGTGGCTCGGCAGCTGGACCCTTCCCCAGCACAGCTCTTCCACCATTCCCCACACCCCTATCGCTCCATGCAACCAACAAGACAAACAACAAACTGCCTCGAAAGGGAGGCAAACAAACAAAACAAAAAAAAAGGGAACTGCACGAAACGAAACGAATGTCAGCCAGCGTTTCTCTCTCACGCTCCCAGTCTGTGCCTGTCCACGGCATGTGCCCCAGCCATCATGCATGATGCATGCAGCAACCCAGCAGTGGCAGTACCAGTACCGCCAGTCAGTCAGTCACCCAAGCAGTCGTTGAGTGGCAGGCAGCAGAGGCAATGACAGCACAGCCATCGATGCTGCACTTGGGCCATTGCACCGAGGTACTTACTGGCAGACTGCCGGGCTGCCTGGCTCCCTGGCTGCCTGGCTGGCTGCTGCATCTACAATTGCCGCTGATTGCGAGAGGACTCGTATATCGTCGCAAGATGTTTAACTGGCGATTCCAGGGAGGTGCCAGGCAGGGCGGGGCAGAGAGCTTCGGCACTTTCCAAACTAGGCTAAGGCTTAGTCCTGCAGTTTAAAGGAGTTTCCACAGAGAAGTTATCTGCTCAGGCTACAATCTCCAAATCTATCTGCTCATCTAAATGCAGGCTGGCTTGGGGCTTACCCGTACCCCCAGCTCCACAGTTCTCTTGTTGCTCACATTGATTACAAACGCCGGAGCCTGGGGTGGAACAAAGAGCATCATCATCATCATTGGCGTGCAACTGGGATGCATAGGAATAAACGTGCTTCAGGTGTTCGTTCACCTGCGCTGCCTTTCCTTTTCCTGTCTGGACTGGGCTGTACTCGGCTCGATCTCCGGCTGGCAATAAAATGAGGCCCAGCCCTGAGAGAGTCTCAGTTTAAGCCGCTTCCATGGCAACGTTGCAGTGGAGCAGTGGAGCACTGGAGCAGACAGGCAGGCAAGCCGCTTGAATACGCTTGATTTAGTTAATGCGAAACAAATACTCTTGACACATACAAATACTTCTGCTAGTAGTAGCAGCTAAGCGGAGTCATTGACTCCATTGAAGACACAGTAACTGCCAGATACTGTATCTGTATGTCTAGCTGCAGCTACTGTATCTGTATCTGTATCTGTATCTGTGGCTGGAAGCGGCTGCTCGTAATTAAAAACTCACTTTTAAACGTTTTATAAGTGGCTGGCAAATGAATTGCAAATGATTTGTAAAAACATCAGCCAGCAGTTTTCAATGGGGGGGAAAAAAGGAAGGAAAACGGAAAGCGGAAAACCGAACATCAGTAAAACTCGCTGAATGGCTGCTCCTTTGGCTCCGCTCCTCCGCAGCTCAAAGGGTTCTTTGCCTTCTGATTAAAAATTGCGAGCGGCAGCTGCAGCAGCGGCAATGGTAGTGACAGCCACACAGCCACACAGCCACAGCATCGGTTGAGCCAGTGAGAGACCCTTTTAACCCAGATTGAAAAAACTCGAAATTAGTTTTCATTTATGTTCGCAGTGCCACCACCCAACCGATTCGCCTTCGCCTGCGCCTTCGCCGCACCCCTCTCCACGCATTCAAGTTTGCTTTTTACTACGCGCTGGCAGTTAATTTTTAATGGCTGGCATCTAAACTGTTGCTCGGCATGTAATTATGCGTGTTATGGCTTCTAAAGGCAGTTGCCAGCATACCAGGCAGCCCCCAACCCTCGGAACAAACAGCAGCCGACATCCCAAAACAATGGTCAAGGCTGTGGAGGCGCTCAGCAATGCAGTTTGTTGCCCGGCTAAATGCTAATGCATAAAACTAACATAAACCCCAACGAGCACAGAGAACCACACACATGTACATGCATACATGAGATGCCCTTCCGCGGATTATGTACGCTTTGATTTCAACAAAAAATAAATTTAATGATCTTTTTAGCTGCTTAAAAATTTGTCGGGGAAAAAGGCACACAAAGTGTATCCTTTGGCACATAAATAGCATTTAATTACTTTGGTACAAAAAAGGTTCAAAGCATTTTTAAGTTGATTTCAAAAATATAAATTAAATATAAAGAGAGTAGCTGTAGAGAACTTTCTTGGAGAATAAATCTTAAGGCTGGCCTGGACAACTCTTTTGGCATTTCATCGCTCAATCGTTGTCACTTTGCTGTGAGCGGAAAACGAGCGATTCGCATAAGCGATAATCTGAGAACATTTTCTCCACGTTGGCCATTTCGATAAGCGCGGCAACGTGCCCGAGAGTTCAAGCAAAAAAGAGTTTCCATCGATTTCCGTTTAGCAAACGATGAAACACTAAAACAGCACAACAGAGCTACAAGGAGGGAAGGGGACTTGCCACCCTTCTGCGCACTTTTACTTTCTTTTGCCATGTTGCACGTTTTCCCTGTTATCGTTTGGTTTGTTGCTCGATGTTTGCTCGATTTTTGCTGTTGTGCAAATTATTACATTGACCCACTAAGCTCGCAAAACTTTGTTCCCAGCCATCGTACGAGCCGTAAGCAGGTATGGCTACGGGGTTATGGCCATAAAGAATAACTCCTCTACCTCTACAAATCACAGAAAATGAATTCTCAGTCTTAAAATTAATTGCGGAAGCAGGTCGCAAACGTAATTAACTCACGACTGTATACATTTCGAGAACATTTCCTTATTTGCTTTTACGAGTCCTCTCCGGCGTATATAAGAATCAGCCATAAGGATATTTCCTGCTGCAAATACTAGAACTGTGGCTTGACTCTCAATCATGCTTAAATAATTCGTTTCTTTCATAGACTTTTGATGCAGAAAAATCTACATAAAACACACATATTGTTTAAAAGTATCTACCACAGTTTAAATGGTATTATATTTATATTTTAACGTTCTGCTCTCCTGTTTGGAATTCGTTGTGGTGTTTTGTCTACAGATCGCAAGTGGCAAGACCCAGCCCACATACTTACATATGTCTGTCATGGAAGAGCTTAATTTAGAACCTTCTTCCGCGTTGTCATGCCTACTTTCTATGGCACTCGCCTAACTCGATTAGTATGCAAACTTCAGCTCAATTTTCCACCAAATTTGGCTATAAGTTCTGCAAATTATAGACGCCTTTAGGTAGCACCTTAATACAAATTTCATGCCCCCAATTTACCCCTGAACGCATCAATTCGAGTCAAATTTCAAGTCTTAACTTTTGATGGAATTTGTGAAAGTTTTAGGCAGGGTTTCTGCCTTTTCCTCATCCAGCCACATTTAATCAGTTTTATTCACTTTCTGCGTTTGCTTATTTCCCTCTTCTGTTGCCGTTCTTCCTGTCCCCTTTTTTTTTTGTTTTTGCTTTTTTCTGGGTAAACCACAAAGCCTAATTCAATAATGGCCGAAAGCGACAGGGCCTAGACACAAAAATAAAATAAAAATTGGCAACAATTTAAAGCCCCAACCGCAGGCGTTGTTCGTATTCTTTTTTGTTGTGCTTTTCTTTTTGGCTTTTTGATAGCAGCGTGAGAGAAAAAACATTTTTGTCTACGGGCAAACATGCAACGAAAAAGGCAAACAATTTTTGTTGAGGCGTTGCAATTAATAAAGCACCACAAACACGCCCGATATAGGGGGAGAGCAGGACACATAGGGCGATGACACGGCAACAACAGTTAACAGCAAACTGTGTGCAACTGTGCCCGAGACACAAAAGTCGCACAAAAAGAGAGCCAGCAACACGTTCGGAAAAAATATTTTGTGGCAAAGAAGGCGTTGACCATAGACTCGACTCTTGCTTGCAGCTGAAGGCACATAAATTAGGGGCGTGTCGTGCGGCGCAACAAACAATCACATAGACACCACACACACCACACATACACACTCAAACGTAGGGACGACACTTGAGTTGCGGTATTATTTTCTTGCCTCGCCTGATGGGTGTGGCTGGCTGAGTAAATCTTCAATGTTGTTGCGATAAGAAAAGATAAATGAGGCTTTAATGCAAAATAAATTAAGCACTTGTCGTGTGTTGGCCGCCACGCTGCTGCTGCTGCTCCTATGCTGCTTCTGTGTGGCATGCCAGGAATGACATTTGATTATCAGGCGGTTTTAGCGCGCGGCTTCAGAACGACTTCAGCGCGACTTTGGCGCGACTTTGGAGCGACTTCAACAGCGCGCGCATTAAATAAATCAACGCCAGCGTTGACATCGACATTTGTTGTGACGCAGTGTGTGTGCTGAAAGTGTTTGTGTGTGAGGCTTTGGCATAATAGTGCCACCAGCTGCGCCTTAATTAAGCTTGGCTTATGGATGCCGCTTTCCTGTTGAGTTTCAAGGTGCGTTTTGCGGCACAAAAGTCGAACATTAATTTTAGAGAAATTCACGCTATTTACAAATGCATTTGTTGGTGAGGGTGGGCAGGGGAAGGGACATTGCTAGAGGTGCCTATAAAGCCCTACAATTAAAGTAGGAATTTCATACATAAATATATGCCATTGTGCAGATGGTTTTTTGATATCAGAGTGGAGAGCGAAGCATCTCCTAGGACAGCAAATGGAATGTAGAATATATAGAGCCTTGTCCGTGAATCTTTTATTATTTAATGAACATTTTAACAATGTTCCATTGTTCCCTCTTTATAGATAATTGTATATTTTCTATCTTACAAAAATTTAAAAGACTTTTCATAGACATTGCATTGGTTTTAATTCTTAAAAGTGATAATCTAAATGACAATCAATGAAGCGATTGCATGCATTAATCTTGCAACAATAAATATTTCCACATAGACTTTATTTTTGGCTGGACTTAAATTTACAGTACGAGTATTTGTACTAGTATTTTCCCAGCAGTTACATATTTCCCTGCCGCTCCGCCTGTCTGCTTTTTTTCTTTGCCTTGCGGCCTGTTTACGTGTCGCCTGTGCGAGTATGTAAATTCAAAATTGACTTTTCATTAAAATAAATGAAATTCTCACATATGGCATGGGTTCCACCATTTCGATTGAGTATTTTGGAATGCATATTAAATTATGGGTGTGACTGTTTTATTGGTTCATGCTGCTGGGGGGCATTCCCTCCCCCTCTTCCAACCGCTTGCCACTCGTTCCCGCCCCAAATTCTTGTGGTACTCGCTAAGCTCGCGTGTCGTCAAGTGATTAGCAACAGTCTGGGGGTTCAACGAGGAGAACCCTCCACACCAATTCTGTAAGCCACGTAGATCCCAATCTAATGCCAGACACTTGGACTTAGTTTTTGCCCACAATTAGTGGATGTCTGGGAATGATAATCCTTCGAGTTGGTCTCTTTTTTTTGCCGCTTTACCTTCGTCAAATTACATTTGACACAACATAACTGATGGCCACATAAATACTACAATTTTTGCATGCATTTATGCACAGCCTAAAGCTTTCGCTTAGCATGCAGTTTGTTCGTTTTTCTACAATTTTTTATAATTACACGCCAAATGGTTTTTGTCATATGCTATAAATTAATTAAATTGTTCATTTCCGCTGTTTAATTAAATGGCAGACAGCAGCAGCAGCAGCAGCAACAAAAAGAACACAAGCAATTTACTCGATTTAATTTTCGTTGCAACATTCAATTGAAGTGACAAGCAGTGGGAGAACAAATTAATGTGTTCATAAATGGTTGCATAAAGTTTTCTACTTATTGGCGGAAGGAAAATATATACTACAAAAATATGTTTGTTATGTTTGGAAAGTATTTAATGCATAGAAAATATAAAATAATTAAAGTATTACAGGATAGCTTATAGCAAACTGTCCCATAATACTGCCGCATGCAGTGGCACATTATTTTTCAAATGTGTTGGTTTTTCCCCTTAATCATTTGCATGCAAATTGATTAATTTCCCTAGCCTAGTTGCGGTTACACTGGCTGAAAGTTTGCAAATGCCCCTCGTGCTATGCGAAATGTGTATTTGTTTAGTCAATTAAGTTTTGCCACAATTGTTTGATATTAAACTGACATTATAGCGCAGTCATGGGGAGAGTGAAGTGAATTAATTGCATGTCAAACAGCAATTGATGGGAATTCACTTCAATTGGTGATTGGGAATGCAACTCCCATCGATGGATGAGTGCTGCCCTGATCTGGCATGGGGTGCATGTTTGGCTGGGGATAACAAGGGAACATACTTAGGGAACCCCATTTGGATTACACTTCTGCCACATAGACAATGGTTCACTCCTGTTTTCTGTTGTCTCCTCTCCTGCTCTCTCCTGCCCTGTCCTTTCCTATCCCGCTCCTCATGTGCCGCCTGTCTCCTTCTGTCTCTCTGTCGCTCTCGCTGCCAGGGTAGCTTGTTGCTTACGACCTCAATTACATGCGCAAATAAACTGCAACAAACATTTGCCGAGAACTCGTCACTCTGGTGTCCGTAACGGTAACCCACCTGAGCCGCCACCACCTCACCCCACACCCCACACCCCACACACCGTCCCCCTGCTCAGAGGCTCTTTCTTTCCGTGTTTGTGTGTGCCTGCCTTTGGTATTAGTATTTCTATGCAAATGTCCTTGTCACATTTGGGGAATTTATTTGAAAATTTACCCACAACCCAGAGCCAGCGCGCCTGCCGTACTCAAGCGCTTATGTGTGTTCGTGTGTGGGTGGGTTTGAATGTGCGTGGGTGTGTGTTCCAGCCATGTAACACAACGAATAATAAGCAAACGAAAATGGAGTTTCAATGCGTTCCCAAAAGCAATTTCTGTGCCAGAATCTCCTACGTAAATGACAATGGGAAGAAGCGGATTAATGCCTGACAGTTTCCACAACTACAACCAGGTAGACAATTGATTTCCAAGCTCCTGTGCCCAGAGATCTGGTAATTGGGAACAAGATCCATTGGTTTCCATTTTGGATTTTCCATGATTTGCGTGCAATTTTTGGGTGAAAGAGCCAACACCCGTCGCCTCATCAAATCGCAACGCTTGTAAAGAAAAAATGTCCGCACACACGAATGCTGCAATCCGTTTATGATACACACACACACACACACACACACACACACACACAACACACACACTGGCACAGGAGTGCTTCAAAATGACCTTCTTGTCCGTGCATAATTTCGGGTGAATCTGGTGCTGCCCGCCTAATTGCAAAGCATGCAACATGCCACACAACTGGGCCCATCGATTGCATGCCACGTAAATCTTCATAAGTCTGCTCCGTTCTGTAGGCTTTCGGGCTCAGAACTGGGCCGGATCGTGTACTAGGCATTAATTTCATATTATCGGCTGCCCAGGGGCCATAAAACGCGAGACCCGAACGGAACTTATGGCCTGTTGTGGCGGAACGAACTAAAAAACACAGAAAGAAAAAAATGGGTGGAAAAAACGGAAAACGGAGAAAGTCTAGCATTCTTTTGGGGCCTAAATTTAACGGCCAACAGAGCAACGGAGCCGGACCGGACTCGAATTGGAGCTGAGAACGAGTACGAGGCAGCATACCTTCTCTGTGCCTGTGCCTCTGTCGGTTTGTTTTAGTCTGGGAAAACTTTTACTAGCGCGCATTTTCAATGAGCTCACGTGCAGCACTCTCCTTGCTTTCGCTCTCGCTCTCGCTCTTGTGCGGACACAATTTCACACCAAAATGATTTTCAAAAGGGGTCGGACGCCGTCTCCCAAGCCCAAACACCGAACACCCAGAACCCCAAGCACCCACACCTCATGCCCAGCCACACCCTACACCACACTCTACACTCTACACCTGCTCCTGCTCATCCTTTCATCCAGCTTTCTCTCTGCAAAATTTGAACGCTGAAAGATGCAAATTTACTATGCTCCAAAGCGGTCCGACAGTTGAAATAAATATTAAAGTGAAAATAAGGTGCTTTCGGGTGCTGTAACCTCCTTCCCCTGCCTTGTCCTGTGCCCATTTCTAGCTGAAAAAAATTACCGTTTGTCTAAGGTTTATGGTTCCCATAGCCATGGCTATGGCCCATGGCTTCGCTTCGTTTCGTGGCCATAAAACTTGTTCATTCATAAATCATTCACCAAATTATTATCATTATGAAAGTTGCCTTTCAGTATCATTCACAGCGGCACAAAACAAAAAGGAAAAAAAAACGTTGACTTGGCAGCCAAAGGGTTAAGCGCGTCAAGCAAAGATTTTCCATTCTTTTTTCTATGTCCCCAGCAATTTTCCTCATTTCCATGACGCCTTTTCCTACTGTGTGCTGATGCCAGACCCAACATTGACTTTCGTTTTTCAATTTTTCAACATCAAAACGAGACATGGAGTATGACAAAAGAAAAATGAATATTGCATAGATTTTTCGCTTTCGCTTTTCCTCTCCATCTCCCTCTCTAGCTCCCTCTATCCTTTCCTATCTATGGCTTCCGTTTTTGACTCTTTTATCATGACACTTGGTAGCTCTGTTGCTGCTGCTGCTAACTTTTTGATAATTTTACACTTAATTTCATTGAAGTTTTCGTGCAACCTTGATCGATACTTTTTCAACGCCTCGCACTGCTGCTCCATCAAATGTTTGCCTTGCATAAATAAATGTTTGGGGTTTGCGAGGGGTTAAAGTTTAGCTAAACGATGCACAGTTCAATCTCTTGGCAAGTTTCTACCCGCCACTCTCTACTTCGCTCTCTCTCGCCATCTCGCTTCCTGGCTGGGAGTTTCCTCTTTGGTTCGGTATGTAACAAGTTTATTTCGTTATTGATATGCAGCCGGAAGTTTTTGTTTTCTTGTGGAAGAGCAGCAGCAGCAGCAGCAGCAGAGGAGGCGAATCCACGGATGTGGGTCTAAGTGAAAGATGGCTCGGGTTTTTGCATAAGATGACTACAGAAATACCCTTTAATGGGTGGGTTAGAGCAGAGAACTAAGAATAAAGACAATTTTCTGAGCAATACAAATGTTGAAAATATAGAAGATTTTTTGTGGTAATTGCAATTTGTGTAAATAAATTTAAGTGAGTTATTTTCTATGATGAATACATTTTTGGGATTCATGATTAATATTTCTTTACCTAATTGGTAGCTAATTTACAAATAATTGATGTACCGTGTTGCGCTGCAACCTTCAGCTATCCACAAATCAATTTACGCAACTTTGAACCGCGATCGTAACTCTGGAAAGTAGGACCCAAGCCAAACTCTACTTAATCTCCACCCACTGACACATATCAACTGCAATGGCAAATACCGACAGCAAAGCAAAGTTTTTTGCATTTGTTGAGCGCATAAATCTTGCACTATTCGCGAATTACTTAGCGCAAAAAAAATAAAGCAACAAAAATGGAAGAAAACAGCGCAAAAACAGAAACTTTTCCAGCGAGCTGAGCGAACAAGAAACTAAGTTACGCCTATGCCAGAATCTGTGAATGTTTTCAATACTCTACCCAAAGGCCAACCCAAGCCCAATCCCAAGCCAAGAATAAGCAAAGCCAAGCTCCGCTCCCTCCTGGCTGCTGCTCCTTCCTGGCTATGCAAAATAGAAACAAGCGCATTGTGAGCACGGAAATTGAATCGAAAAGCTGGTTTCTGCTGCCGGCTGGCTCTGCCTTAGCTCGGTTTTTGCACTCGCCAACAAAAATACTCTTGCATAAAGTTAAGAAAAACATCAACTAGGCAAATATAAGGGCAGAAGGGCGGTGAAGTCGTGGGCGAGGCCAAGTGGCAGTGGCAGTGGCAGAGTGGTTCAAACTTTACACAGCAAAAATCTAGCAAATGAAAGTGGCAAACGATTGATTTTTAGTGCCACTTCGACAGGAGGAACCAATTGAGAATCACCAGCCCAGCAGTGAGCCATTTTATACAATATACCCAGGCGGTGTTTTAGGCCAACTACCGTGGCCATTACTTGTAATAATCAATAGAAAATTAAACAAATTTTCCTTCAAGCTTACTCTGTCCAGGGTCTAGGATTTGGCAACCAACGGACTGAACTTTTCTGTCCCTTTTGATGGAGTTGCTGCTGCTGCTGTTGCTGTTGCTCTTCTGTTGTTATTTTGCATACAACATTTTCCATTTCAGACTCAAAAGCATTGCTGCAGCAACTCCTAAAACCGAAAACCCAAACCCAAAAACTCAATTTCATTCAACATTCTTTTGGTAAAAATGTTCGCTGCTGGCAGCTCAATCTTTTGCCACAGCCACAAAAACAAATGAATTTTGTTTATTTTCAAATGTTTTTTGTACTTTTGTTTGCTCGTTTTTTAGGTGCTTTGCAGATGCTCATGAATGTGACGACCAATCTGTAGTGAAAATTGTGTACACCGAGAGCAGATTCAGAGTGGGATTGAAGGTATTTGTCTTAGGGAGAACTGTAGGATTTATACCATCAAAGGTTGGGCCACAATTGCTGGCCACTTTATCCGATAATTCACATTTGCAAAGGTTGAACTTGCCTTTGGAAAGCCAAGGCTCAGCCTCATTTGAAAGTCATATTTAATTGCCAGCAAATGCTAAAGTTCCCACTCAAAAATTGATCAATTTCTAATTAGCTGTGCACGTGGCTGGCTATAAATTTAGATTTCCATTTGACCTGGCACTTAGGGCTGTCCCTGTCTGTAAATGGGTTGAATTTTCCAAGTAGTTTTCGGCTTTCATAACTCACGCACATGCGGGAATGGGATATGCGATATGGAAAATGTCTGTAAGACCTGATGGAGACAGCAGCAGAGCAGACAAGTAAATGAAAAGGAAAAGGGTACGAGGTGGCAGTGAGTGGCCCTTGGGCCTTCTCGTATTCTAAACTTAACATTGGTCGGTCAACGATTGCCCATTTCGACAGTGTCTCTATGCAAAAGTCTCTATTTCTGGCAGTGACTTGGGTTGCACACAGAACAGAGGGACACAGGGACACTGAACACAGGAACGCTGGGACATTCGGGCATCACTGGCATCCTGCCCCCCGGACTGACATTGAATCTAAGACATGTCGACAGCTTTGACATGTGTCTATTTATTCCATTTTGCCATCTCGAAGCATGCCGCACGCTGCCTATCTCCAATGAAATGATTTGAGTATCTCGGCTGCTGCTGCTGTCAATTGTAAGTGGTGAGGAGGGTGAGGGTGAGGGTGAGGGGGTGAGGGTGACAAAAATCATTACCTCTACTAATTGCAATTTTCAAGAGGCGGGCTTGAGCGCTGGAAAAAGTTGAGCGCAAATGAGGCATAAAACCCGTGGCATACTTTTTGGCGCATAGTTCGTGCTGCTGCGTTCTCAGCTGTGTTAGTGTGTGTGTCTCTGTGTGTGTTCTGCGTGTATGTCTGTCCCTTTCTTGGTTTGTTTGCTGGCGCTTAAAGGCAAAGGCAAACCATGTCAATGACATCTGACACGTGACCCTTTACCCCACTTCGCCACAAGCACACATGCCCTAACACACACACACACACACACTCGTACAGCTGCAAGAAGAGGGACTCTCTTCACATGTATGTACATGTACTGTGGGGGGGAGCGGGACAGGCTGCCATAAAGCAATAACCATAAACATTTAGTTGGGGCATCCAAAAACTTGTCCGTCGTTCCCCCTTCATTGTTGTAGCGCGATGAAGTGGCAAAGGGTATGCCGGACTAGGCCCACAAAATGTTCAAATGTCACGACAAATATTTCGTCAACAAACATTAGTGCCATAAGAAGCCTCACAGCAAGTCCCTATAATTTTGCATTACTATATTTATATGAGAAACTTCTCCCGCACCTATCCACTGGCTCTAAGGGTCATCATCTTGTCGACACCACACGGAGGCATGCAGCTTCCCTATTGCTGTTGTTGTTGGCTTTCCTTTTTTTGGGTGTGTCGTTCCGACGTGATTAGATGCGATTGTGCGCGCAATTGAGCGAAATTGATGGCAAATGCCATTAAAAGGTATGGGCTGGTCATGCCTTTCGCTTCCGCTGATACTACTACTACACAACACCCCTGCTGCTACAACTACCCCCTCTTCTGTTGCTTCCCCCCTTACACTAAACGGTGCATTGGTTTTCCCTTTGCGCTGTCAGCGTCGCAGTCATCGCTGCCATCGCCATCGCAGCCATCGCAGCCATCGTCGTCGTCGTTCATAATTAATTTTCTACTGAATTTACTTTCATGGCATTTTGGTTAGCTGAGAGTGGTCCTCGTTCGTCCCTCCCCCTCTTCTTCCTGCAATCTCCAACCCATCCCGTTGCCAGTGCTGCTGCTGTGGGCACATAAAAGTTGTTTCAGCTGCGGCATTTATTTTAATTTGAAAACTATTTCCCTGCCCCTGCCCCTGCCCCTGCCATTCCCTGGCTGCTAACCAATCCCTGTAACTGCCCTCCACCCCTGGAAGTACCCTCTTCTCCTCCTCGCCTTCCTTCTTCCCATGCCTTTCACTTCCGCTCACGCTTATGCTCATTATTTTCGCATGACTTTCGTTGGATTTTTATTACACAAGTCGCTCTCTCTCTCTCTCTCTCTCGCTCTATTGCGTATACGCAGCGATGTCCGCCGTTTTCATTATAATTTGTATATGGCGTGCGCTCGGTTGCAGGGGTGGGGGCGAACAGGGGGTAAATCTGTTATAAATATTAGCAGAGGCCGCTGGGGCTAATGGCAACATAATTATATGGCGTGCCAGCAGCTTTCTGGCCCAACTTTTTGATATCCTGTGCAAATGATCGCAGCGTATGATGCCGGCACATATCAAAAATACTTGGCGTAGTTAATCGCGCAAATTATTTGCACGAAAATATTTGTAGGCCCCCCCCGAGGGCTCTGAGCTGGAGGCTACTTCCGGTCGAGACCTGCCAGACCGCCACTTGGCGTGTATGGCGCACATTTCGCTGACCGGCACAAGTCGTTGCACACCCCGAAATGGAAGTAAAAAAGAATGGAAAGGATAGGGGCAGTGGGCAGTGGGCAGTTGGCAGAGCGCTTTTGAAGTTGCCTCTTGGTTGTAGCAAAAACCCGGCAATTACCATTTGATTGGTCACTTTAGGCCGCTGCTCTCATTCTGTTGCTTGTTTTATTGTTCCATGATTTGTTGCGGCTTGTGGTGGGCCGCTCAAGGTCAGTGTTAGTATATCAACATTTGCAATTTTAAATGGGGAAACTAATTTGCCAAAACAGTAGACCAAAACGAAACCAAAATTTAATCTTTCTTTTCAATGTTTTCGCCCTCAAACTTCTTGAAAACCGAAGATATAGCATCGAACCTGTCGCGACTCTTGGCCACAGGGGAGGAGATGTCGGAGGGCCTTGCCACTGGCTGCGTACACATCAGTGACAGCGGCTTGAGTCGCTCACCCTCGAGTGAGATTTTTGCCTCAAAGTAGCGTCGGGCGCCATTGACGCCCACTTTGGAGACATCCACGGCGACCATCTGGCTGTAGCGATCGGTTTCCGCATCCCTCGTGGGATATTTGTCCAGCCGCAGGCGATTCAGCAGCGATGCGTAGATAAGCAGAAAGTGACTAAAGTGCAGCAGGTCGCTGTGTTGCCCCGCCACCTGGCCCATGATACGCTTCGCCTCCCAGTGGGTCTGCGGCACTGAGAGCTTCTCCAGACCACGCTTCAGATCGGTGAGTGCAATGTAGCCATCGGCGTCTTGGTCCACCTCGTTGAAAACCTTGAACGCTGCGTCGATTTCGGGCCGCTTGAACCATGCCACAAATTTGTGGTACACCTCTTCCATGCTTATGTCCCCCTTGAGGCTAATGTCCATGCTGCTGTGGTCAGTGAAGTTCGGCTTGGGCTCCATGACGACCAGCACCGAAGGTTGCTTACGCTGCAGGGGCTCCTGCGACGTATCCTTGCCGCCCACTTCGCGGCAGTCAGGCTGACGCATCATTTGATGGCTGGAATGGATCAGCGGCATGTGATGACAGCCACTGTCCAGACTCATGGTGGAAGTGTGCGGATCCCGCTGCAGGATCATCTGTCGCATGGCCTCGTACGAGACACAAGAGGAGAAGGACGAGCAGGACATGTTCATATTGGCCACATCCTCATCAGAATCGCGCGCATCCTCTATGGCCCACTCAAGGAGCGACATGCCCGAGGCCTCGCGCTCTGGATCATCAAAGGATGTTAGTTCCTCTGACTCCTCTGCCTGTTCGCCTTTCAGCGCGGAATGCTGTGACAGGACCGTCGAAGCTTCGGCAAACTCCTGGGACTCTCCAGAACCCTCCTTGGGACCATTTTTAAGCGTCGTCTGACTCACACTCACCGACACCCTGTCCTCTAACTTTGGCTCCAAGTCGAAGCCATCGCTGTCGCTCGTCCCAAGGTCCGACATTATCCTGCACTTGATCAGTGGGGCGTATGACATGGAAGGAGTATATGGTATATTGAGTGTTGTGTGCTGTAAATAAATTCAGAGGATATGAGAAAATTGTACAAAGTTTACGTTTATTTGTCGTCCTATAGTTTTTATTGTGAGTGGAAAATCTCAGAGATATGACAATGGAACTATGTTTTGAATCGCGGTGTGGAATAAACCTAATAAAATTGTCAGAAGGTGGGAAGAGTTATGGGAACTATTAACTCATCGATCAGCGAACTCTTTGGGCAGATTCTCCTGGGTCTCCTGTGAGCCTCCACACCCTGACCACTTGAGATTAATGACTGAGGACGAATTTCTGGCACGTTAACATGCCATGGCCGTAAACAGTTAATTAAGCTTTTATTGGTTACTCTTTTTTGGCTCTCCAGCCACTGACATTTCACGTTTTATTTGTCAAACAAGCGGCCAAAAAGTGACGACCATAAACGGCCAACGGCAACCACAAAAAAAGAAGGAAGTCGAACCGAACGCCTCCACCTTTTTCGGCTTCAGTCCGGCTCTGACTCCGACTCCGGCACTGACCCGGGTCTGCGGTATCCTGGTCTACCGGCTTATTTATTCACTCATTTCGTGTGCAAAAATATTTGGTGATAACGAGCTGGCAGCCCACGGCGACTTGTCATGTTTAAACCACATTTATTTGCTACTGCCGGGCGACAATAAAAAAATGTACCAGTGTATATAAATATATATACATACACACTTATGTAATTTCTACTTACATATATATACATAGGTATATTTTTTGCACAAGAAATACGAACAACGTGGATTAAAGGCAGACGAAAAAGTGTCAGCAAAAAGTTGCTTCGGCTTCGGCATTTAATTTACATAGCAAAGTTTTTGCCTTATTTCGAGAATGCTGATTATAAAATTTTGCCAAGGAAATGGGGAACGCGAACTGTTGGGAACTGGGTTAACCCCGGCGTAGATGTTGGCTGTTGGCTGTTGGCTGTTGGCGTAGCGGCCTCGCAAATAACATCAAGAACCAGATAAAAAGCAACCAACAAAAAACTCACGAATTTGTGCCCAAAAAAGGAGAGCGCCTCTCGCAGAATGGTGCGGGTTGTAAGGTAAGTGAGTGCAGAAAGTTTTACGTCTCTTTAATCAGGCACCAATACAAATAACCCAGATATGGGCAAATCATATGCAATTGTAAGGGGGCGGTTCTGTGATGGGTTTTCGCTCAGCGAGAAGAGAGAGAGAGGGAGAATTTAAAGGTATACTCTATGTAAAAATGAGGCACCCAATTAAATTTCCTGAAGCAAGTCTATCTATAATTGTGTATTTACATTGTTTAAATAAAAACTCACATAATGCAGGAAGCTCCCAAAGAATATGCCGTTTCTTGAGCCGCAAATGTTACACTACGAAAATAATAATAATATTTAAGAAATATTCACCTTGAATCTATAGAATTTTTTTTTGAAAATAATGCTGTAAAATCTGTAATTTTGTTTGAGTAATACTTTTTATCTGAAGTTTGGAACGAGGCCAGTATTTGTAGTGCAATAGAATCTGAATATACAAAAATGAATTGTCATAAAATAAAGCAAACTATGTTCAATCAGGAGTCGAAGGTGTAGTTACTCAAACGTCTTTAACTCTAAAATGAAAATGATAAATAAATGAATCATTTTTCAAGCTATAAAGTAGCAGTTATTGCAGTAAAAATTAGATTCTCATATGGAGATTTGCCTTTCAGGAACCACCTTTAATGGGAGCGCCTACGTCTGGCCATGGCCAAACTTTCGCTTGGCACAAAAGTGTCAAAACAACTGACTTGGAGGCGGTTGCAAGAGGAGCTGGCATGGAGGCTGCCACTATCCGGCAAAAGAAAGTGTAAGTTGTTGATTTTGTTAGCCACTGCAAACATTGGAGCGGGAGAGGCGGAGGGCCCTGCCAGCACACGCCCACCTACAGCTAGTTGGCCATTGGCCAACACGTAATTTTGGGTACACTATTTTCCACACCGACTTTGGGGGCTTGCAGAAAGAAGTTCATGAAAAACTGCAAGCAAGTGAAATTGAAATGCCAGCTGACTTGCAGGCCTCGCACAACTTGCTGCATACATTTGCCTTGTTTGCAACATGCGAATGCGTAAAGGCAAATAAAATGGTCGCAAGAAAGAGTCTGCCTGCCGATCATAATTAATGATGGTTACGTGGCACGGGCTCTGCCCATAATAAATCTCAATATAACTCAAGTGACTGTTACAGTCTAAACTTTGACATTTGATGGAAGGGTTGGGCAGCATTCCACTCGAACCCTCGCCTGGACGAACCTGAAACTGCTGCTGCTCCTGCAGCCATCGTTTGTCATGCTGCACGTAAGTCCAATAAGGGTCCAGCCAGCTTCAGCTTAAAGTCAAAATACTTGAGCGGTCGGAGACCGGGTCCAGCCCTTACTTAAATATATTTTATGTATATATTTGTTTTTTCCCTGTTCCTGTCCTTTCTCTTCTTTTCTTTTCGTGAAAGCCCAAATTGATTGCTTGAAAAATTTCAGCCACATGTTTGGGCATCTTCAGTCAAGCTCTGAGCTGGGATAGCGACGGGGAAGGAGCTAGGGATTGGAGCTGGGGCAGCGACTGTGTAATGGCTGGGGGAGGGAGGGTAGGGGCTCTGGAGCTGGGACTGGGACACTGATAGGGACTAGCTCTGGGGTTGGGCCCGGAGTCTGCCCTTTGCTGTTGCCTTTTTGTTCGCCCATTTATTTTTTTGGTCGCTTGGGATTTCACTTAATTGAAACCTTAAATGTTTTTACATTGCGTTTGCCTACAGCATGAAAGAAAGCCGCAGCAAACACACACATACACAGGGTATAGCAAAATGGAGTTAAAATTGTAGCCGTTTTTTTGGCCTGTCTCACACGAAGCCACACAGTGCCAGAGTCAATCGATCAAGTTGCCATTCCACTGCTGTTTGCTGGTCTTTTTATTTTAAATATTGAAACAACAAATACAAGTATTTGAGAGCTGCCTAAAAACTGATTTCCAGTGGGTAAAAATATAAATTACAAACTCTGAAATTACCTGTAAGCTAATTAGGAAAAATCCAGTTAATGTTTGATTATTTTTACATTTTTATGCACCCTTCAGGAGACCTTTCCCCAAGCAATTAAAGCTATGTGGAACAATGCACAAAAAATTAAATATCTTTATTATATTTGGTATATATTTTGGCAGCCATTAAAGTCATAATTTCACATTAAGTGCAGACGTGACTGTGGCCAGAACTGTGTCGGCAAACACAAAAAATGTCCCAACGGGCGCGCCACATGAAACCAATTGAGACGCGGGCTCCAAGGTCTTGCCCAGCAACCGAACGCTGCTCAAACATTAATAAGTCAATTGATGTTTTGTTAACCCACCCAGAGAGAGTGAGAGAGAGAGAGAGAGAGAGAGAGAGAGACCAGCCCGACCGTACAGCAGGCAGTTCGTCATTCGAGTGGCAGCTCAGCTCAGGTCCCTGGCGGCCATCGACATGCGTGTGCTCGCATTTATCCCGGCGGGAGCCGCAACTAATTGCAATTTATGTACGCAATAAAACATGGTCGACACTGCTCCATTCGTTACAGCTTCTTTCGCCGGTTATAAATTTATGAATAAAACAAAATTTCGGTGATCGCCTGCGGCTTTATTAATCAAGTCACAGTTGAGGCCACAGAACAGCACAGCGCTTGCCTCGAGTCAATTGAAGTCAATACTCAAATAATCACAGGCCCCGAAATGAGCTCCAGAAAGGGACCAAAGTTGATGTCTTGATTGGCTGAGCTGGAATTTGATTTAGCGAGAGGAGAATCAGGACTGCAAGCCCATTAAAAAATTTACTACTGCATTACATAAAGAACCGATCCAGAGAGGCGAACACCAACAAAATTTAACTGCCGCAGTCGTTACGCTCGAGGCATTAAAAGTAATCTGCTTATCATTTTGCGGGAAATTATTCGACCAGTCGAAAACAGGTGGCCAAAAGGATGCCAAAAAGAGAGATGGAAGGATGAAAATGCTGATAGGGGAATGCACTGCAGTCGGGGAAAAGTAACAAGTATAATACAAAAATAATTTGTTTTAATATACAAGCCCGAAGATCGATGATGAATGTATCGATTTATCAACAATACAAAATTAAATTAGGTACATTTTAAAAATATCGCTTATGGCTCTTGGAAGTAAATTTTTATTTACTTTAAATAATTTTGTTAAGTTTTAAAATTGTTTTTATGTATACAATTATCTATTGTTTACTTATTTATTAAGTGTACAAAAATGTGTGTAGGTTGAAAGTTGTATTCTATGCATACTATCCAACTGCCGCTCAAAGCTGAAGTACCCATCCAAACGCTCTTAAAACTGCAAACAAATTTAGCAGCAACTGAAAAAAAGAGATACAGACAGAGAGACAGAGAGCGAAAGAACGAAGAAAAAATAGAAGGCAGCGCCAGGGATAGAGGCAGAGACCTGGTGGGGAGGTCTGCCTTTGGTGCTGGCATCTTCTCCATTTGAAGTGATTGCCGTGCACAATTCGCGCTAAAAGCTTTCACTTGCCAATTGCCGATGAAAACAAATGTGCCGCAGCAGTCCACCGCTGCTCATGCGTCCACCCAGCCATCCCCTATGCCATCCTCCATGTCTTCCAGCTACTGCTCAGCCAACCAGTTGGCCTGACCCACTGCAGATGATTCTGTTTTCGCAGTTGTTTTTGGAGCAACACACAGAGACGCAAGTTGGCCCGCAAAACCCGTTCCCATCAAGATGTAAGGAACGGCAATGGCAGTCAGAGCGAAGGATAAATACCCTGAGGATATATTGATGCGGCGAACCAAGTCCAAACTCAAAGCTGAATCGAAAGAAGATATTTGACAGAAATAAACTCTTTTTTTTTGCTTGAATACGAATGGGTTAGAGTTGGTCCTTGGACTAAATACTACTAGAAATGTGCCAGGAAAAGTCAGAAATGTGTTGTTAAGCTCCCAATGTGATGACAAAGTTCTCAGCTTTCCATCCCCGCATAGAAATGTTCCTTCTCGAATAAAAGTCAATACAAAAATCATAATTGAGTCCCAAAGTAAGCCAACCTAGCCGCAATTAGTGATTCCAATGGTGCACAAAACCCTCAACAAATCAGTCCCATTTGCAGGCATAGCTGTAGCATCTCCAATCCATTCACTGCTCCATCAAATTCGTTGCCAAAAGCAAGTAGACCTCTTTGGATGTAACTCGAAAAACAAAGCACTCAGCCGCTGCTCAATCGTGGGAGGGAGGGGACTGAGGCTGAGGCTAAGGCTGGGGCTGAGACAGAGCTAATTGAAAACTACTTTCGAGTGTTCGCCCACACAGACACAGACACACGCTCAAACAATGGAGATAGAGAACGGCCAAAGAAAGCCGCACATTACTCATACGCAACGTTGGTCATGGCACACAAAGGCATTGTGGCTGCTGCTGGCCTAGGCTAGGCTCGGGCACGTCTAAGCATTTTGTAGATTTTTTTCCCCACCCCGTTTTGTTGTTGTTGGGTCCATTAATGCCATTGCATGGCTTCTTGGTGTCGTTGTATCTGTGTGTCTCTGCGCATGAATACATTTTGTTTTTTCCCAAGCTTTTTCCTGCGTACGTGATGCGGCATGCTAGAGGCAAGCAGTGCATATTTGTGGCAAGAATTAGGCGTGGCGTGGCGTGAGGTCTCTCAACGCTTTCTCTCTTCCGCTCTGCCGCCACAGTGCATAGTGAACTCGTTGAACTGTGCGCGAGACGGAAAGAATCCGGTGCCAATCACCCAGACGAACAGCCGACAAGCAGCGCTAATAGCAACAAATGGCAGCTGGCAACGGGCAACTGGCAACTGGCAACCGGCAACACCTTTAAGTGCTCTTCATCAGGTCGAGCAGGGGGCTTCTAAGTGCATTCTCAACTGTTTCCCATTGCTTTCCGGCGCATTGTTTCGACTTATAGGCAGCCAATGCGGCGCTTTTTTTTGTGGCAGTCTGCTAAGGATGCGGGTTCCTCCATTCGTTGCCACTGATTTAGAATTAATAAAGGCAGCGCATTTCCATGCTGTCGCCAGCAGCAGTTGATTTCACCTGCCATTGTCTTGGCACACAAGCCCACACTAATGCAAATAGAGCGTCATATATATGTACATACATTTAAATGTGTTGCATACACTTCAACACCAAGATTTATGCACAAGCAACTCCGTTGGCACTCCATATATGGGTTCATGCCTTTTGCCTTTTTTACGTTTATGCAAAGTGCAGCCAGCCAGCGCCTTGCCCCATGCCCATTCTCTTTCTATGTGCCACAGATTCTGCATAAAACTTTAGCTCCTGCTCCGGCTGCTGCTGCTCCTGCTGATGTTTTTCTTGTTGTTTTTATGTGGCATTTGTGTCAAGTACACGACGCAGATTAAAGGGTACAACGCTGGAAGATTGCATAAGGCACAGGGCACCCGGCACCCGGCACCCGGCACAGGCACACACAAACTCCTGGAGGTGTATAAGATGGCATCCAGAGAGTGAAATATAAAACGGGGCATGGGCTGGTGGAAGGACGAGATAAATGGCCAAGGCAACGCAGCACAAATCGAAAGGAATTGCAATTTAATGGCATAACCTGTGCCAGCAGCCAGTCCTGGGCACTCCCCGGGCGCATATCCCAGTCGTATGTACACCCCACTCCTCTTCCCCCTCTCTTGTGCGCCGCATATGTTTGCTGGTTGCATTCTGATTGGATTACGTAATGGAATTACGTAATTCGATATTGCCTTAATGTCATCAGTGTCATATAGAGAGCCGTTTCACTCTCTGAGAGAGCCTTTCATAAAAAACGCATCTAACGCATACTTAACAAACGTTACAGTTAACCGTTAATGGATATAGTACGTTTGGGCCAGTTTGGGTCAGTTGCTGGCGGAACGTTAAGGGTGGAGAGCGAAGAGCTCTCCAGGCCAATGGGCTGTCAGCAAATTATGATCTTAAAATATATGTATGTCTATTAGTTAAGCCATAAATTAGGGTTAAGGTAGTAAGCCACAGAGTGTAACAGAGAAGGACAGATTATAACAGAGTCTGTGGAGTAACAGAGCGTAACAGAGCCCATATCGTAACAGAGTTTCACAGAGTGTAACAGTGTCTGGGAGAAACAGAGCGTAACAGAGTAAGCTGAGCATCAGAGCCTAACAGAGTCTCTCCAATAACAGTGAGTAAGCGGCTGCAGCTTTAACAGAGCTAACAGAAAGAGAGCGAAAGACAAGCAGCAGTCTGAACCACAGCTCAGCCGATCGATGCCAAAAATGTGACATTATTTAGACAAATTATTTTAGTAACCACATTGTTAAATAAACTTTGTAATAAATATCATTATAAATATCCCCATTATCAGCATACAAAATAATACTTCTTTCGCTGACCAAAAGCTCTGCCAAAAAGTGCATGGCGGACTCCTATAATCCATCGCTTATTTGTTTATTTGTTGAGCACTTAACGCACTGAATGCTGAATCAGAATGCCAACGCTGAGTCGCTGTTTCGTGCTGCCTTTGCCAATCAAAAGTGCATAACTGTAAATGTCAGCTGACCCAAAAAAAAAAAAAAAAAGAAAAACGAAAGGAAGCAGGAAAAGTGTACCCAAAGTAAACTTTGGTCTGGCAAAAGGATTGGTCCAAGAGTAAAGAAAACGCGGGAATGAGCAGGAGCGGCAGCAGCAGAAGGAGCATCAGAAGGAGCGGCAACTGGAAAAAAGGGAAGAGTGGAATATATAAAACGATCAGCGGCAGCAGCAGAGGGGCAGAGTGCAGATGCTGCGCCGGGATAGTGGCAGTCAAGCAGCCAGCAGCGTATGCAATTTTACAGTAAATTGCAATAAGGTGTAAAGTCAAGTTGTGCTTGCTGCCGTTGCCTTTGCCATTGCACAGTGGCAAGTGGCAAGTTGCAAGCGGGTGATTTCGGCAGGGGGTCTTCTGCCTCTTCTTTTGCTGCACATCCACACTGCAGGAGCACCCGTTCGAGTTGACTTGCACATTGTTGCATGCAGTGAGGCGTTTCCTTTGAGCACAGCTCGCCGCCTGCCGGCACTCAGCTGTAGCCCTTTGAGTGGGGCATAGAGTGTGTGAGAGAGAGAGAGAGAGAGAGAGAGAGGGGAGAGAGTAGGAAGTTTCCGGGTAATGGGCCAGCATGCAGGTAAATTATAATTTTTTTTTCAATAAAACATAAAGGAAAGAGTTTGCTTGGATGTCGCTGGTCGAAATACCCTGAAAGAAACATTTATATCTAGGGTGTGCCTGTGAAAAGCTGTTCAAAGCCCATAGAGATCATTTCGAGCTAACAATGGCTAGTGGGAAAAACAATCTTCCACGCGGAAGTTTCTACTCAGAAAGGTATTTACTCTCAGGGGTAGGTTTGTCCTGTATACCCTTCGAAAGGGTAATAATATGCAGTCTGTGTGTTGTGTAGCAGCGCAGCGACTGAGATAAAAATGAAATGCAGCTGCAGCATTTTTTAGTATACTTTAGGATGACAACGGCCACCTAATGCCGTTAGCCAAAACTCTCGCTTTCTCTCCTTGCTTCTGACACACACGGCCACACATATACTCTCTCTGTCTTTTTATCTCACTCGCTCTCCCTTTCTCCCTTTATTTACTGCTCTGGCTCTCCTGCTCTCGATGTGTGTGTGTGTGTGCCATTTATCACAACGACTTTAGAGTCAGTTTCATATTCCGTTGTCCCTGTTCCTGTCCCTGTTCCTGTCCCAGTCCCCATGCCTGTGCCCTGCCCAGCTTCAGCTTCACATCCCCAGTCACATTGTCATTTTTTCCGTGTGACACAGTTCATAATTAAATTCAAATACTTGTACCATTTTCACGCGCTTATGACACAAAATTTATGAATGAGCGCCTGAATACAAAAAGCATCCGTCCCCAGTCCACTCGTACTCTACTCGTGGGCGTACCATGCACCATGTAGCCACCAGACTATCTGACTATGCCCCATTCCCATCGTACCCTGACTATTCTCTGTGCCCCATAGTGGCCACCTGCTGTGCCTGGGCCTAGCACAGCGGGCGTTTAAAATTAATAATGTTGAGCGTGCCTGTCCCTCCCACTCCCCTGTATTACAGTTGGAAAATATCTATGCATGGCTGTCGTAATGGTAAGCCCCATTCCAGTATTCCAGTATTGTGTAAGAAGCATTTCGCCATGGCTTTGTCAGCTGGCAGTTGTTGTCCTGACAGCATTTCAAAGTCAATAAGATAGAGATTCGAAGCGCTGTGTTCTTACTCTGTCTGTGACCACAGCCACCCTGCCACAAGCCACCATCCCTTTGCTTGATTAGTTCTCAGTTTTCATCTGCTGAATAGAGGGCGGCCCGGCAGCCAGGACTAGTGACAGTTTAAAGGTTGTCTTTGGCATATGAAAATAGGTTTGCTGAAGGTAGAAATTGCAGTAACAACAGAGGAACAATAAGAAATAATCTCTCATTCTCCGGATTCCTTACTCTCTCTCTCGCTCTCTCGCTCTCTCTCTCTCTTCCATTGTTCTGAATATTTATCAGTTGTGACGCGTACGAAGCATCTCACACACGTTCCTACTCGATTTTATATTTTTTTGCCACCTTTCACGCATGTTTGACACAAGTCACGCGTAGTTTTTAATTAAAAAACTTTAACGTGCAATTATTTTTGCCACCACCCACACTGCCACTCCCACACGCACACTCTCGTTCGCGCATAAATATATTTCTCATTGAATTGCAACAACAATTTTACCATTGCACCTCTGCAGATTATTTTCCCCTTTCGTTTCTTTCGTTGCGCAAATAATTCACAATATTGCGTGTACGCTACGCTGGCCCTGGCCGCCTTGAATGTCAACACAATGTCAACCTGCTAAAATTGGTTATAAGCGTAATGCACAAACAACTTTCACTAAACAGCAAAACACTCGAAAGGAGAAAAAAGGGTTCTCCAGTCTCCTCCTTTTTGCCTTGTTTTTGTTTGCATGTTGAGTGATGGTGGCGCAGGACCATCGACTGAATCATCTGATTCATTGATTAAACACAGCATCGTTTCTTGTTTTCTTCTGTTTTTTTTTTCTCCCTTAACCCCTTGATGTTGCCACTGCTGGCTGCAGCATCGACAAGCTGTTGAAGCATGAAATTTCCAAAGTGTAATGAAGCGTAAAGGTTTATCGCTTGAAGAAAACGCAGGCCACGCTGCCTGTCTTCCTCCCGTTTCTTTGTTGTTGCGAGTACTCTTTTTTGTTTTGTTTTTTGAAGCAAAGACACTTTGCAAAGACGTTTGTAGTCAGCTGTAGAAATGCAGGAATATTAGGGTTTTTTTTTTGTAATTTTTAAGAGAATTTTTAATGACTTCGAATGCGGAAACCAATAAGAATATGAAGATTCCATCGGTGGCTGCTGCAATGAAAACTGTATCCTGCCTGTCCCACTAGTTTTTCTACATTACATGGAAAAAATTTCGAATTTTTAAGGGTATTCTAAGATTTGTGGAACATACATTCGTGTGACAGTTTTTCTGGTCTACCCGCGTGCTTATTGGCCCTTCATCAATAGCCTTTCTCCGGCCTTGGAGTCCCCGTTCGATTTTATTATTATTGTTTTGCTCTACGTGTTATTTAGCTTTTGCCTTTGCTTTCGCTTTTTCCAATCGCTTTTCCCCATCCGTCCCCATCCATTTCTCCGTTGTGTCATATTTCATTTGGCCTACACTCGTGTCGTGTGTGTACAATTTTCTGTATATGTTTGGTCACGGTAACAAGGTTTATTATTATTTGTTTTCCCAACCTCCTGCCTCCTGCTGCTGCTTTTCTGCTCCTATTTTCGTTTATTTTTTCTGGTTGTTGCTAATTTTAAACATCATTGATTTTGCTGATTTATTGCAATGTTCCGACGATAAGTTATGGGTTGAGGTCTTGTATTTAAATTGAAACATACAAATTTATAGATTTGATTACTATAAATCAGCCAACAGCGCAGCAAAAAGTGTACGGATGACTCACATACGTATACATGAATATGTACATCTGTGTGTTCGTGCATGAGAGGCAGCTAAAAATTAACATAATTCTAGATTATATTGTACGCTCGGCTTATGTCCATTAATTAGAATTAAATGTATGCCAATGTAAGACTAATAACAATTTAATTATGAAGCAACATAAAACAATGGCAGATAGTTTTAACAAGTCTTTCTTTTTGTTTGGGACTGTTTACACGGTGTCACGTTGCTGTCTCTTAATGCAGTTGATTCCCAAACAATGTTCGGCCATTTGACACTTTTTGTGCATTAATTTAATTTAATTTAATTATGTGTGTATTCCCGAATTTATGCAGATCATTGTTTGGGCTATCGTTGTGTCGAAAAACTGCATTAAAAATTATGAATATTTATTGATAGTTTGCGCAGAAAAATGTTATCTAAATTATATCCATAGAGAATCCTTCCTTGGCAGTTTCTCCACAAGTTTTATTCCAAGAAATGCTTCAACTCTCCTTTACCTCAAATATTTTATTTATTTCCCATTCGCCCTTACACTCTGTCCAGTTGCCTGAGGCTGAGGCACTGCCCCCAAGCAACGGCATCAGTGACATCCGGGGGCAATGCAACTAGCGAATCAAAATGTGAATATGAAAGTAATTTCCACACTTAATAGGATACGGATGCGGAAACTCGCTCGGGCTATACGTTTTACGATATCCTCCTCCTCCTCCTGCGCTCTCCTTTTTTTATGCCATTGACTATCCCAACCATGCATACATTTGCATCGCTACAGATATATAGGGGGGTTGGGGCAATAGAGCTTTTCGTCATTGAATACATGAGAAATGCTCGACTCGACCTCGTCACACGTGGAGTCGTTCGCTCTCTCTCAGACTGCAGCCTCCACCTGCCAGCTGCCACCCAGAGTTATGCTGAATGTTTCCGTTCGAGTTTCCGTTTGGCATACGTTACCATAGCATATAGCATAAGCAGTTACCGTTACCGTTACCGGTGTGTGGGTGGGGCATGGGCGTGACAGGTGGGCGAACGGCTGACAGAAGGGAGGGACTGAGGACTGGCACTGAGTCTGGGAGTGACGGAGGAACAGGTTACCGAGGCTGGGACTGACGGCGGGACTGGAACTGAAGACTGAAACTGGGAACTGGCAAAAGCTGGAAAAGAGAGAGAGAGAGAGAGCGAGAGTTCTGTGAGCGGCCGAAAACGGTAGCTCATATGTCTGCTGTCAAATTTGAAAATTATTCTACTTACTCGGCTTACAAGTAGAGCATGAAATAAACGAAAACGAGCGACGAACAGTTCTGCACGCTGTCAGCTGAGAGCGAGAGACTCCAGGTGGGACTCCAAATGCAAGTGGAGAGTGACAAACAGAGGAAGAGAGAGAGAGCGCTAGAGCTGAAGATACAGATGCATCCTGTAGCTGCTTGCCAGCAAGATATAGTTACAATTACAGATGGCGCTGCCATAAGCTTGTGCCCCGCAAATGCAGACAAAAAAAAAGAAACTCAACTGAAGCAAAACCAAATGCGGCAGCTGCTTCATTTCATTCCCATTGGCACTGGCACTGCCACTGGCAGGGAGGGAGACGCATCATTGATTTGCCACATCCTCCTCCTCCTTTACATCCGGCTCCTCCTGCGCTCTGCCGCGATCGATGCTGGCAATTTCGTTTGGGGCTTGGCGCAATTTCACTTGCCATTGTCATGGCTATGAAAAAAAAGAAAAAACCTCCACTAGGAAGCTGCTTTGAGCTGCGCTGATTGACCATTGAAATTGCACGTCAGCTTGTTTGAAAGGGTGTAGGGGGTGGTGCCAATGAATGCCAACAGAGTGTGGCTCGGATCGACACACGTGGCGCATGAGTAATACGCGAGACATGACAGGATAAACACGACCCGCAAAATAAAAGGATTGCCCCACACTACACTTTATCGACACAAATTTAAAGGATTTTTTTTTTACCATTTTTCTCGACATTTATAGAGTATTTGAATTTTTAAAAACAAAGCCAGCATATTATTACATGTCTGTAGAATATTTTTCCAGCACTTGGAAAAACTGTTAAAACAAAAAAAAAATTTGTATTTGGAACATTTTAAGCAACGGCCAAAGCTAAGGCCAACATTTGAAAACGAAACCAAAAATAAATAGAAATGTAGATGATGGAAGATCAGAATAATGTGGGTGATCAGGGAGATCATGAGGAACCCAAGGAAGAAGAATATCGATCGCCGTCACGAAAAAATGAACTACACTATCAAGCGCTTAGCAAGGCAAAGGAAGTCCAACGGAAACAAGCGGTTCCAATCACCTGTCTGGCCAACGCACAGAACCTGAACCGAATATTTCCCATAACCGGTACACGGAACGTATTTATACGCATAACGAGAGACCCCAGTGAGCCAAAAGATGATCTCTAGCAGCAAAAACTTATTTTAAGCAAGACAAGGACAAGAACAACAATGGAACACAGGAAACTACAAGCAAAACGGAAAATAGAGGCCATTACTAAGTTCATGGGAAAGTAAATAAATAACCTGCAGTGCCATCAATCCAGTGAAGAGTGTCGTTTTGATTTGTATTGAATAGGATTGATTAGGGACCAGAAAATGATACGATAAAGGAGTTCTCATATCTATCTGAGCCTGGTATTTGGTTTTACTTGGAACGCAGATAAATCAATGCCTTTAACTCACTTTTTGCGGCATCAATGTACAGTATTATGCCATAAATGCTGAGAATATTGAAGTTTCCCTGTAAACAGATTTGAGCAAAACTTCTAGAAACCATTTACACCCCAGAGACAGTTTCTTGTTAACCAAACTTTTTGCCACACTTCGTCAATTGCTGATGCTAATCTGGCGTCAGTTTGACGCCCGAATAAGTCAAAATGTGTGCACACAGCAGACCCAACAAACAGAAACACCAGCAACAAGATCAAAATCAAATTGATAGGAAAGCAGAGCACAACACATGCAGGGAGGAAGATAGAGAGAGAGAGAGAGAAAGAGATGAGGCTAGAGGAAGAGCTGTGTTGCATGAAAAATTAAGCTTGCCTTAAGCGTGCCCCAGAGACTAGTTTACCCCACATCTGAGATGTGAATATATCTTCTTGGTTGCTGCTGCGATTTCGCATCAGACAATAGTGCGGAGATTTACATACCCCCAGCAAACCCCTATCCAGAACGTGCACGTGTGCTTTTGCTGGTAATAAGCAGGAGACTTGGGGAGTTGTTTCGTGCAGCTTGCAGGAGCAACAACAGCGACTCCAAGTGGCAAACAAACAATAAAGACGGGCGCTGAAAAGTATGCTATGCCAAATCAGACCCCAGAGTGCAGCGCGCGCAAGCAAATTACATTTGCAGCGAACGCGAGTATGCTACCAGGGAAAGACTTCTCTCACTCGCACAAACTGCTCTGAAATATGACAAGCTGTGACGCATCTAATGGCACAAAAGGCTTGGCAGGCAACTGAAAATTTGCTGCAGGATAAGGGAACGCAGCAAATAAATATTTATACAAGGCAGAGGGAGAGACATCTAGGCAAAGAGACAGTCAAGCAGACAGACAGACAAAAGCCAACGCAGTTAAATAGCTCAAGTTACGTGTAAGGACACTTACCTGTGCCGTATATTCCATGCCAAGTTAATGAGGCTCCGTTGTTCATGGTGAAACGGGAAAGCCACAGAGAAAGATTATTAGTTGGGAGTTTAGCTGGAAGGTGCATTGCAGTTCATGACAAATGCCATCCAGCTTTGTGTCTAACTAGGCGTATTCGTAATTCTTGCTCTCCAATTTTGAAATGTTTAGCCAAGTGTTTTGTTAATTTAATCTCTAGCTCGCTCTTCCCCAGCTGCCTCGATTCATCGAAGCGTGCTTCTTAGCTTTAGCCGAGCGTGCGATAAGAATTGCCAAAATATTCACATTGTGTATCCGCCAGGTTGCTTGTGGATGTATGTGTGTGTATCAGCTGCTTCTTCTGCTGGCTCTGCTGCCTGTCGTTACTTTTGTTTGTCTTAAACGCATGTGCAGCCAGCAATTAAATACACTTGGCATAATCATAGACAAGTTTGTCTTTTATTCCCACAAAAACATTTGCCAAAAACAGATGGATCATTTTCTGTGCAAAACACTGTTCTGCTCGACTCTTTGCTTCAGGTAAATTGTGTCTCTCGCTGCTTCTCTGTGAAATTTAATCACCTATTTGTTTTCGATTAATTTCCTGTTGCCTGCCACCTGCTTTTCCGATTTTAATTAGTTTGATTTTGCCATATGCTCTTTGCACTCTCTCTCTGTCTGTTTCTCTATTGTTTCTGAGCATCTTTTTCATCTCCTTTATCGCATTTGTCAGACTTATGCAAACTTAATTTCGCTCAAGCTAAAAATATCTCTTACCTCGGATATTCAGGGGATATTAAGAGGAGAGCTGTCTGTCAAATGTAATTTTTCTTTCCATAAATAAACCACTGCAAAATCTTATAATACATTTGGATTGGGTATTTGCGTCATGGATGAACAGTTTGTGCTGCCGCTGCTGTTTCTGCGTGGAGTGCGCAGATATTCAATTAGTTTTGGCTGCATATTAATCGCTGGTATTGGAAGTGCTTGCAACCATCAATGTCTGCTGCACAACACACCGGACAAGCAGCACTAATTTGGACCAACAAGAACAACAACAATTGCCAGTTGCTGGTGCTCAACTGTTTGATGCTCATTGGCTGCGAGTGCCACGGGTGTGGGGCACAAAGCATTTTACACGCCACATTGAGCACACACACTGAGTAGTGTTTGTGCGTGGAAAATTTCTTACAACGGCTACAGGAGCAGGTACAGGTCTTGGCCTCCATCTTGTTGCATACTCGCATGTTTCATGTGTGTATGTGTATGTGTGTGTTTGTGTGTGCGTAAATTCGCATCACGTTCAACAAAATGGCAAAACGTGTAGCCCTGGCAAAAAGAAATTGGAATTCGATGTCTTTAAAAACAGCTTTTTCCACACCCCATACCCAAGCCAGCCAGACGGGCGGGGAAACAGACAGAAAGATTGCCCAAAAACGGAGCGAGAGAGAGAGAGAGAGAGAGAGGGAGAGCGAGAGTGAGAGAGAGCGAGTGCAATCTTGAGAGCTTGTCGTAGAAGTAGCTTAGGAGTAATGAATATTTAATACGGGCGGGCAGCAGCCAGCTAAAGCTTTTTCCCTTTCAGTCTTCCACTTTCCACTCATTTGCTCGGCAAACCACAAGGACCCTGCCACCTATTAGGGGTCTGCTGGATGCCGCTCCTTTTTTCTGTTTCACTTTTCACTCATTGTGGAAAATTGGTTTTAAATTGATTTACCATAAGCGCCACAGAAACGAGGAGCACGCAGACAAAGCTGGAGGAGCAGTAGCAATCTCTCCGGCCATGCCCATTGTCTCTCAGTCTCAGTCTCTCCACTCACTCTCCAGCCACTCCACCTCGTCTCTGACTCTATTGCACAGTGCTCTGCTCTGTATGCACATCCGACAAATTAGAAGAAATCATTTTGGCTTTTCAGTTGATTTCATGTTCAAGTAGTTGCAGCCCCTGCCCTCCCGCCAGTTCAATTACGAGCGTGCCACACAATTTATATGCAGAGCAGTGCATGTTTATTGCAACCAGCGTGAGGTTGCACAAACGTGTCGCTGCTTAATTGTATGCTGCAACGGGCAACGGGCAACGTGCAACGAGCGCTCTACCCCGCGCGCCGGCAATTAGAAGTCGTTGGCCAAGACTGCAACAAGAGAGGAGACAGCAGCAGGACAATGATGCCCGGTATGTCTATGCAAGAAAGGAATAGTTACGGAGGAGTAATATCACTCAAACCACACGACATTTTAGCATCTGACATACGCCTCAACAGACGGGAGGATGTCTGTCTGCCAGCGACGTGGCCTTCCAATTCGTTGCACAAAATTGTTTTTGCCGCATTTGCCAACTATTGTTAATGTCATTCTAACTGCTGACAGTCCACTGCTGACCCGGCCAAATGCCCAATGCCATTTCCACTTTAGGGACCACCGCCGTCATCGTCGTCATTAAAACTTTAACAGTTTAATGGTGGCACCAGGCGGCCCTGCCGACGCTTTAGTTGCGTTTTGCTTGACCCAACCCCAACACGGAACCCCATAGCCTCTTCCCGTGTACCCCCCACAGAGCATATGTGAGAAAAGAACAACTCAAAATGAAATTTTTACTGCGCTCTTGTCATATGGCTTTCGCTTTTATATTGGTGTTCCTGTGTCTGCCGCTGTCCTCTGTCGCTGTCGCTCTTCTCCGCTGACGTATGACAAAACTGTAACAAATTAAAATCCCCAAAAAAGCGAGAGCTGGAGAGTCCTTCTACTACGAGTATTTATGTGAAATAAATGCCTGGAGAGCCTCGCACAAACGTGTCCTTTCATCCAAATATGCATAACTACTTTTATGTCATAAAAAAAGGCACGCAATAATTTGTACTATTTTTTTTTAGCAATTAATTGTTGTTTATAATGCAGCCAAAATATTGTATTTAAATGCAGCGCTTCGTTTTTTTGTACGTATACTATTTTGCAATGCTTTTGTTTAATATTTTCAATCAATTGACAAACAACAAAAAAAGCTGCAAGCATTTTAATAATTTTCTACATGCCATACCTTTAAAATAATTAAAAGTAAAGCATACTTTTTTCGCGTTTCCCTGCCATTATTTGATATTTTATCAATACATTTTTTTAACACATTCTCTTCACAAAAAAGTTTCCCCAATTCCGTCTCTAATGGATTTTTAGGCCCAAGTGCAAGTTCCTTTACAGCTAAGCCAAAGCTTCTAAATGGCTAAATTGCCAATACCCATTTTGTTTAATTTTGATGCCCATTAACGACAATTTCGACTAATTAATTATAAATGAACGCCATGCGTGCGGCTTCACTGCTCTCCCTGTTTCCTTGTGGGTTTTTTTCTTCCTTGGTTTTTTTTTTGTTTTCGGTTAAATTTTCTTATAATCGAATTACTTATATAACCGCTGCAATGCCAGACGGTGCTGGGAACGGGAACTGAAACGTGGACTGGGAGCAGGGACTGAGTGCTGCCACTGGAACTTCGGCAGAGACTGAGGCGGTCTCCCCCGACACCACTAAGCTGCTTACGGTTACCAGAAGGCTGGCGCTGGGCCTGGGGACTGGGGGCTGGGAGCCTTGCTTGGCTCAGTGTGTGTGTGACATTTGCCTTTGGTCGCTGGCGCGTATACGTAACATTTTGTGCCTTATTTTTTTTTTTGTATACATATATGTATGAGGCAAAGGAGAGCGGCGCTTTGGGATACCCAGCAAAGTGAAGTGGCAGGGCTTTAGAGCAAAAGCCGCTTAATGCGCGCATAAAAAATGGCGACGAAAACGAGAGAGTGCGAGAGCGCCCCGGGAAGAATACTCGAAACTTGATAAAATGTAAAATTATCGCACATTCATTGTTATTGTTCTTCCACACACACACATTGATGTGTCGCTCTCTCTCTTTCTCTCCCTTTTTTCTTTTTCGTTGGCAGCTTCTGGGTTAAGTAAGCCAACTCAAACACGCAGCTAAACACACGAAAATCAAACTTGAAAAATTACGTTGATTTGCCCCAAAGAACCCCAAGCCCTCTGCCTTGCTCCGCTCTCTCTCTCTCTTTGTCAGGAAGTGCGTCAACGCAAATTTTGCAGCACACGCAATGCAAGCAGCGCGGGGGTACGAGCTCAGGGCATGCCCGTGCCGCGACTCTTAAATGGGAGCCAGTTAGATTTTACTTTACTTTATTTTATTTTATTTTATTTTATTTTCGTTTTTTGTTTTTATACGCAGGGGGCAGGCAGCAGCTCTGGTATTTTCCATTTTCTTTTATTTTTTCTGGTCCTTGTATTGGCTACACTAAATCACTTTAAAAATTAGCATAATCCGGTGAGTAAATAAAAATAAGTGAACGTCTTTCTGGCGTGCCAAAATTTCAGCTCACTGAATGCGATTTTGGCGATTTCTTTTGCTCCATTCTACTCCTCGTCTCCGTCCCTGGGCAATCGGCATCGAAATCGCTGCCCGAAAAGAAACAAAAATGGTGGCAAAGAAGATGCTTCAAGTAGCTGCTAGCCAGGGATGGCAACCGATAAAATATGGGAAGGGGAAGATAATGCTATCAATTGTAGCAGAGTGGAGTTACCAGGGGATTAAAGAGCGCAAAATACTTTCATAAAAATCATTAATTTGTCAAGGCATTTGCTCTGATTTAAATTGAATTGCAAGCGCTAAAAATGAGTCTGTAAAATAATTTTAATATTCTTGTTTAACAAATTCAAATAGCACTATTTTGTTCCCAGCTGGAAAATACTGTAAAATCTGTACAGAAAATTCCTCTTCACTGCTTCTTCTCGCAAGATATTCTACTGCCGTTGCCCAGCCCTGTTTGAATGTCGCTTTATGCTCCTTTTTTTATGGCGCGGAAAACCCTTTCGCTCGAATTTGTTATTCAAATGGCAGGCACACTCATAACACACACACAGACAGCGGAAAGCGAACAAAAATCAACCACCGGAAGGAAGAGTAAAATGTATTGATCAATTAGGCAGAAATGTTGTAGGTTTTTGGAGGGAAAAGAGATAGAAGTTGCTAAAACGAAACTTCCTTTGAACTGGTGGCAATCTTTCAACCTCATTGCTCATCGCTGTAAACTAATTTAAAACTGTTCTCATTAATTTTGTAATACCCAAAAACTGCCAAACATATGCTTTGCAATTATATTTTAATTTATTTAAAATGAACTATTAACTCATGGCACCCATTAACAGGGGACAGGACGGCTGACAGGCAGCAGACTGCATTCATGAATAATATTTTGTCAGGGAAATGTCGAAAATGTATACACATAAAGCTCCTTTTCCCGATATTCCCCTGTTCCATGTGTGAGCGGAGCTGCAGTGCTCCCCAAATTGTCAGACAAGGGGATACATGCATTCTGTGGCCTGTTTGCTGATTGATGATATGCTGGCAGAAGTTGCCAGGCAAATAATGCAGCAGGGCAGGAAGAGAGACACACAGAGAGAGATTGGGCAAAATCCTTCGCTCGTGCATGGCAGCATGCAGTTTATGAAAATGTTAAGTAAAAGACAAAACGAGATGAAACCGAGGCACGCACACACGCACGACAGCTTTGCAATTTGCATTGCACAAGAGTCCCACCCCTCTCTATCTCTCACTCTGTCTCTCTCTTTGTCTCAGTCTCTCTGTCTTTGGTTGGTCTTTCCTGGTTTGACCTGCTCTGGTCTGCCTTTGTTTCATTCTGCCTTGGTGCTGCCTTTCCTCCGCTCTGGTACGTGCTTAGTGGCAGCTCTAAAAAGCTTGTTCAAATGAAATGCACACATAAAACGACGATAACAACAGCAGCAACAATTGAAATCATTTAACATTTTCTTAAACCGACAATTCCTGCCAACAAGAATCTGCAGCTGCATCTGCATCGGCATTTGCATCTCAATTCCAATACAGTGCCAATGCCAATGGTCTCCAAGCCCGATTTGTGCCGACAGCTCGTGCCTTAAAAGTGTTTAACGTAAGAATGTCTACAACTAAATTGAAAATTCATCCACAAACATGTCAACATTCAGCTGTTTCGAAAGGAATAACTGAAGTTCTGCTGCAGATACCAAGATTTTTCAGACACGTTTCGCAAATGGAAAGTAACAATCAGACATGGAGCGGCTTGCATTGATATTTAATAGTTATAAACTCAAGAATCTATTAAGAATGGAATCGTATGATTTTATGCGTTGTCTCAACAATTAATAAAATACGCTGCCAAAATGAATTCCAAGTAAAGGCAAGGCCAAAGTAACCATTAAAAGAGATTCAAAAGTTTGACCCACCAAGAAGTCCCATCCTTTGCTTCGTTCAATCTTTATTTCATAATAATGCAGATTCCATTTCAATTTATATTTCAGTTGCGCCCGCCCTGAGGTTTTTCTCACTTTTACAACGAACCCAAAAATGTGTACACGCACACACACTCGAGCACACTCAGCCACACACACAGAGAAAAAGAAAACTCAATTAAAACAGAATAAATTTCCATGCTGTTGGGAATAATTACGAATTTCAATTTATTTGCCGCAGGTTGCACGACGAAGAAGTCGAAGGCAGGCGGCAGAGGCAGGGCTATGAGGCTGGGCTGTAAGGCCCACCAGCAGTTATGGCAACAAAAGCAACGACACTGGGAGGAAGCCACAGCAATCGCAGTTAGCCTTATGGCTAAGAAAAGTTTTTACTGAGGAGTGGAAGAATGGCCAACTACAATCGGGGTAACTTACTTACTGACTGAATGACTGAAAGGCTGAGGCCTGGGGTCTGTTAAGAAGGTAGAAGAGAAATATACCAACTATCTGTGGAATTTATTGATCATTTTTCTTGCAATTTATGCGCACCACACACACGAATTTATAACCTACCTCCCTCCGTTCTGGGTTTCCCTCTATTGACATTCATCAGACCGGAACCCATCAGGCCAAATGGCCACAGGAAAATCAATCACAAAATTTTATTTTCTGCCCCGTTTTGCATAATTAAAATTATGATTTCCCTTCAGTGGCGCTGTGCTGTGCTGCGGTTTGCCCCAAACGAAATGTGCAACCAAACGCAATTCAGCGGAGTGGAGCGGCTGGTTATGAAAAACTTCAATTGCGAGCATCAGCAAACTGTCACAAAGCAGCAAAAGGACAACACCGCGGCCCAGGCCAAAAGTGAGAAATTGGTAAGAGCACGAAACAAAAAAATTGGAGGCGAAACTACAGACAAAAGTCAGCAAACTGCCACAGAGCATACTTTGAGGGAAATCGAGCAGGGAGCAGGGGAAGACCAATGAACAGGGAGCAGAGTGATTTGGGAGCTGGGGACATGGGCTCAGCAGCAGAGCCAGCGACAGAACCTGAGACCACTAACTGCAACAGAAATATCAGGAAAGCAGACCCCGGAACCAGACAAAACGGACCGACCGAGCGCGCACACATAAAAGTTTATCAACTAAGTAAAATAATGCAGGGCGTAAAGTTTACAAACCGCAGTGGCCGCAGTTGGGGATACGCTGCATACAGCGAGGGGTGGTGAGGGGATCGTCACAGCCACGGTTGCGCCACAACACAATAAAAACCAAATGTTGCTACACTTTCTGGTTTACAGGGAAAGCGGAAAACATGCCAACCCCGGGACCAGGGAGCACGTTTTGCATAATGATGAATGACGAAGACGATGACGGCCACGGCGAATGGTGGATGGGAATGGCGATGGCAATGGCGATGGCGACGGTGTCTATGATGTGTGCTTGTTGCAGCCACAGTCCCTGACAGTCGCTGGTGCAGCTACGCTCCTTGTGACAGTCACTGGTAAAGCTACGCTCCCCGTTGATTTGTTTATGGAGTGCCACCAGAGCAGTGGAGGAGGCAGCAGCAGCACGAAAAGGAAGGGGCAGCATCACCGAAAAGGGGGAGGCTGCAGCTCGAAAAGGGGAAGACAGGCTGCATCACGAATGGGGCTGTGAGGCTGCAGAAAATGATAGCACACTTTTGAGCTCTGCGGTGTGTCAAGCGAAATGTCGAGACGAGTCGCAATTGGAAACAAATTATGCTCTAAGCGCATTGCAGTGCACAGTCCGCAGCGTAGGGAATGGGGATCCCATCTCTCTGGAGTGTTCTTTGGCTCTTTGGGCGTGGTCTCTGTATTGCTGTCTGATTATGTCTTCATTGAAGCTACGTATGCGCTGTGTGGTTGGAGCAAGAGAGCGTCATTTCGCAGCATGCTTAGCATTTTTATTGTTTGCCCCACAGGGCCAAAAAGAAATTTTTAAACTCTTTCTATGGATAGGAATTTACTAGTGTTTCCAGTATGCTGTCAGCATTAATTTCTTCACATATGTATCCCACTCGAAACTCGGCTCTCTCTCTCTCTAAGTGCATCTATTGGAAATATTTGCAATCATTCCAGCTCTTAGTTAAAGACTCGCCTTTTGCCAGTTCTGAGCGCAACGAAATAGGGAACGAAATAGGGAATTGGCCCATGTATTTGCATCTAATTGGAAGGCAGCTAACGGGCAAAACTTCGCTTGCTTCTTTGCCTTGGAAACTGGCAGCCAGGCTGACCGAGGTGCGCCCACTTCAGCCATCAATCGGGGCGCTGTCGTGTCCTTTACAGAGCTTTAACGACAGACGGACCGTCGCTCGACAGCTTCGTGCAGCTAATATGCAAATTCCCTGCAGCTTTTACTTTAGCTGAGTTTTTCTTTCGCTCAGCACTTGCATTTACTCCCTTCTGGTTTGGCTACATTCTGCTGTTGCCATTGGCGGCGCATCTTTTTGCCTTTGTTTTGTTTCCGCTGCTGCCATGTTCCCCCACCCATGTCGTTGCAACATTCTCCATTATTTGCCCCCTCCACACCCTTCTTTACTGCCGGTTTTGGGGCTTATTATGCATTGCACATTTTTACATTTTTACTTAAAAGGCGGAGCGCGACACGGAGAAAAGGACGAACGGACGGGCAGAAAAAGTCCGCACACCGCAAAAATCGTAATGAAATTTTTATTATACGACAAAGTAAAATATTTTTATCAGCATTTCTCGCTTGTTGCTTTTGGGGCAGCAGCGCAGGAAATTCCAACCCGCATGGCAGCGGCGTTTGCCACGGAAAGAAGTCCAGCGAAACAAGGGAAAACTGGGCCACCCGACTGTCAAGTCAATCAAAATATTCCAAAAAGTTTTCCGCTCACGAATTCTGCTTAAGAAGTGCGGCCCAGGCCAGGCCATAAGAACGGCATACATCCTGTCCACTGGGTATCCCTTGCCCTTATCTATGGCTCTATTTGTTTAAGCAAATTCCTGGCTAAACACTGCACTTCAGCAGAGAGACAGAGATTCGCACCCAGAGCCAGAAGTGCGCCTTTGCCCCTGTGCCACAAATTGCAGCGCAAAGTTTTTTGGCCTGCACTTTGGCTTTTTGGCCGGGTGTCAATTTGCTTGGGCCGTGGCCAGCAAAACTTTTCATCTGTTTAAAGCAAATATTTGGACTGCGTAATTTTCGGAAAATGTCTGGGTTGGTCTTTCCCTACCCCTTCGCTACCCTTTCCTGCTCTTTAAAGTTCCTTTGTGGCGATGTGCAGCCAGAAGTACTTTCCTGATTAAAGGTGTGCGTGATTCGTGTACGCAAAACGTAAAAAATATATGCTGCCTGTTTTTAAACTGAAGGAAATATTCGAAATCTGTTGATTAAATTTAAAAATCAATTTTCAAGCAGCAGCTAGCAATGAAAGCGCACTAAAGGCATGCCGTAATCAACCAGGCACAAATTGACAAATTTCAAAGGCAATTCCAATCGAGCCCGTCTCCAGTCCCCAGCGACCGTAGCCTGGAAAACAGTTGACTTTCCCGAGCGTTGTAAATTCACAGCAGGTGGAAGTGGAAAAACAACAACAATTGCGTTCCACCAGCACACGCCGTTGCAACAGCAGCAATAACAAAAAAAGCCATCAAGTTGAGTCACGATTTTAGTGAAATAAAACTTAAAAAAATATATAAAACAAAAATATTGCATGCGATTTATTTGTTTGTTTCTGTGTGTGTGTGTGTGTGTTTGTATTGGCCAAGCTACGCGGAAGCTCAAAATCTGTGGCAGGCCAGACCGAAGCCAATTGTTGCTCCGATGGGAATTTTCACTGCCCCTCCCCTCCCTTTTCGATGTATCCGCCAGCCGAAAAAGTATTTCCAGCTCGATTTTTATTCTCCCTTTGCGACTATGATTTTTGTTTTGTTTTTCATTTGTTTTGCGCTTTTCTGTATTCTTTTTATTTTTGTTTTTACAAAGCTCCAGAAATTTCATTAAATTGCATTTTACTGAAATTAAAAAGAAATTCTCCTTTCGGCAAAATGCACTTAAAAAAGTATTTTTGGGGGATGGGGAAAAAAACAATTGCTGAGGCTATTGGCAGCCTATTGTTCTAATGGTTTCCAATGTAACACTTGGATTCAGATTTAAAATAAATTTGAGACGCTTCCAAGACATTCTTTTGGTCGAATTGGAAAAACAGAATTGGAAACCTTGCAGAAGTATAATTAGTATAATTGTCAAAAAGCTAGTGACAAAGTCCATGAAATTAATGATAAATTCAAATTGATTATGTATTATTATTACTTTATCGAAAAATATAGCGTGCCTTGTATGGTAGTCTTTACGGGATTGATTTTCTTCAATATTTTGGTCATGGTCTCAACCAGTCGCATCTTCGAGTCGCTGGTGGTCGTTTTGGTGCGGAAACGGGAGAGCAGCTCGGTGGCAGTCATGGGCTTACGTTTTAGATAGCGGATCACAGCCTCCTCGCTGACGCCATATTGGCTGCAAGTTTGTGCATAAATAAATAAACCGTAAATTAATGTTTCACATTCAAGGTCGAAACTTACTCAATTTTACACAAAACGAAGGCAGACTGTTCTACCTGCGCACTGTCTATCTTGCACTTGGGGGGAGTAGTGGCAGGCTTTGCTAGATTAAGACTACTTATCACAGGCACCTTCCGCTTTTTGGCATCTTTCGTCGTTTCTGCCACTCTGCTGGGAGACTTGTTGGCCGCGATGAACAGGCGCTTCTCCTTCTCATTAAATGTGACCCTCTTGCGGGGTGGACCATTGCTGACATCCGTTTCGGAGTCCGAGCTGTCGGTTGGTTCTATATTTGATTCACTGCTGCTTTCATCTTCCACCACATCAGGATTATTGCATGCCTCATCTTCAGAGCTTTCCTGACTCTCGTCTATCTGTGTTTGCTGCTCTTCATCATCTTCCTCGTCGTCCGAGTTGAGCAGCTTCAGCAGTGCTTCCTCTTCAGCAACGCTCTTCAGGTCCTTGCTCACCTTTTCCTCGGGATCGGGTTCGCTGTTGAACAGAAAAAACAATGAATTCATAAGCCTTTTAAATAAATGTAGTCATTGGTTAAATTACTCTTCACTGGAACTAGAAATGTATTCCCGTTCACGACCCTCTTCGTCACCATCGTCTGACTCCTCAAAGGCCTCGAAAGATGTCTTCATGTCAACTGCCTTTTTGGCCTTAGCCTTAGCCTTGGCTTTAGCTTTGGCTTCCTTGCCTTCGTTTTCATCCCCTTCGAGTCCGTCTTTTTGTTTCATTTTCTTCTCTTGCTCTTCATCATCCGTGTCCGACTCATCCGCGGAGTCCATCCACTCAACCTCCTCTGAGATCTTCAGCTTGAGGTCACCATTGTCTGAGGCCGACTGACTGAGCTTAGCCGCATCGGCATCCCCCTCCTCCTGCTCGCCGCGGCAGCGTCGTCGCAACATCAAATTGAAGAAATTAATCGTCTTTTCGCGACGACTGAACTCCTGTTCCACCTCATCCGAGCTGAGGGGCGTGAAGCGTTCGATGGGCATGAATGTGTACCACTCATTAATGGGATACGCATTGAATCTTCCATCTGGGGCTTGGGTAAACACATAGTATGCCGCATTCGCACCCACTTCTCCCGAACGAAAGCCTTTAAATTTTTTGCCCATTTTACCGTCGACTTGCAGCAGCCAGGGCTGTGCCTCTGGCTGGTACTTAACGGTCGCCGTCTTTTTGGAATTGTATGATGTGCCGGCGCCAAATGTTGGCTTTTGCTCCTCCTCGATCATGTCCTGTGACTTGTTATTCTCCCGGGACATTTTGACATTGCGCCATTTGTTGAAATTCACTTTTAAATTGTCATTGAAGCGCATTAAACAGCGCTGGTTGCGCACTTTTGGTACACGAATTACAAACTCATCTGCGGAGTCCTTGGGAGTCTTTGCTGCATCTTTAGGAGCCTTTTCTGCATTCTTGGAAGCCTTTTTTGCATCTTTGGTAGCCTCTGCTGAGTTCTTGTGAGCCTTTGCTGAATACTTAGAAGCTTTTGCATCTGTTGCAGCTGTTGGAACAGTCGACTTTGCTCTTTTGTTGCCACCGCTTGAACGCTAAGAAATTACGTATTTTGACCCAAAGTATCGCAGGGAAAAAACTAAACACTAACCTTTTTATGCTTACGGTCTTTACCCGGCATATTCACTGAACACTTCAATATATTTGCACAAACGCAGCTCAGGCCTCTTTTTCAGCTTCCGAAGAAAATGTAACGCGCACCAAACACGAAAAATATTTTATTGAAAAAGCTAATTTTATTTTTTGCTTCTACGCAGTGACACTTCCAAATTACTTGTGACTAAATGACAGCAATACTATTCGATAAGCTTATTTAGCTGTTATCGACCACAGCAATCGTAGCCTACTTGAGGGTTCCAGGGCTACATTAAATTATTTTAATTATCGCATTCTTTCAGGCGCCTACAAATTCTCTTGGACTGGTTAATGACTAGATGCATTGCAAAAAATTCGGGGAAGCACCGGAGGAGGTGGGAAACGAAAAGCTGCCGCACGGCATTACAGAAAGCCGTCTGAGGGCATGGCCGAGGCCGGGCCACAGCTGTCAATTGTGAAGGACAATAACAAAGTGGAGGAGGTGCAACATCAGCAGTAGCAGCAGCAGCAGCAGCAGCAACAACAACAACTGTGGCTGGGGCTGCAGCAGCAGCAATTTGTGTGGCGAGTGGCACACGTCGAGGCATGTGAAATGAATGCAATGCTCCAGCTACGTGATGATAATCGCACGTGGGTCACACACATACACACACACACACACGCACACAAGCAAACCAAGAGAAAGAGAAACAGAGTGAGAGCAAGACAGAGAGAGAGAGAGAGCCGGCCCTGGTTACAAGTTTCTGACACTCTGACGGATAGCGAGGAGCTTAACCCATGGTTCTCACTGGGGGTTTCATAACGGATATTGATGTTGGATGTTTATGATCTTTGTTTTTGATGTTCGATGTGTTTGATGTCGCCAACAAATCTATTCAATGGCAATTGTTGGATTTATTTAACACAGTGGAGAAATAGATTTAAGTCGGAAATGAATAGAAAGATGACTGCAAACCTATCTTGTTAGGTAAGTTTAAATTTGTGGCAGCCAATGTGGCAGCCCTGCCATATAAGTATAATCCCGAAAGGAACGGCCACACTGGTGGAATATCAAATATACGCCCCATAAAAGGCAATTATTGCCCATGAGCCAGCAGAATTTGTGACTCTGCCAACTTAAACGCAATTGATCCAACAACGGGTTAAGCTATCGGACACAAATTGACAAAATTTCGCAAATGTTTGCTGGGCTGGCTGCAGGTTACGAGCGTGGGGCAGGTCCGCAGGATGGATGGATGGTGCCCGTCCATTGTGCGGCACAATTTGATGGCGTGCAGGCGTGTGGGTGTAGGTGGCTCTCGTATCTCACTGCAGTCTGTTGTTGCTGCGTCACAACAAATCAGTTTTACATTTGCATGCATTGCATTTTGGCCACCCAACGCAGGACGGCCTCTGCTGAAGGATATTCCCGTGCAGTTGCATTGTAAGAGTTGTCTGAGCTTTGCAGTCGGGCGGCATGTTAACCAACTTGCCGCAGCGCGCAGGCAGCGTGAAGGAGAGAGAGAGAGAGCGACGACAGATGATTTATGGGCCCAGCGAAAGCTGAAACTGAATCCTGAGAGAGGCACAGTTAGAGGCTGAAACTGAGGCAGAGACTGAGGCTGAGGCACCACCCAAGCGCGCTGGTGGCATAAACTTTTGCCGACTGTTGTCAGCTGGCAAACAATGCCAAAAGCCACAAACATGGCCTAGACGAGGCGACGGCCATTCTCTCTCTTTGGCTGGGGAACGGGACATTGGGGGTGGAAGGGGAGCATCGTGTGGCAGACGCCAACAAATATGGCTGGGGAGAAAAAAAATGAGCACAGAGCCAACTTTATGCATAAATATTTGCATGCAGACAAGCTGCAGTGGCCAAGGGAAAGGACTCACTGCCACCCGCACACCCACAACCAGTCTCTCCCTGTCCCTCGTTCACTCTCCTTCTCATTCAATTGAGCCGCTGGCAAAGCCGCTTCATAGCTGAACAATTTTTGCGCATTTTTCCAGCAGCATTTGGCACGTAAAATCCGCTGCCTGAACCTGCCACTGCCACTGCACCTGTGCAACCTTCTGGTAGTTTTGCACAAATTCTAAATTGCTAATGGACAACAAAAAGGCGGCAAAAAAATATAAAATAGAGGAGTCCCAGCCAGGACTTTAATAATGCCGCCATTTCTCAGAGAGTGCCCCAAAGTTTTGAGCTAAAATTTACACAATACATCAAGGGTGGGCGGAAACTGGCAGTGGGAGTGGGCGGGAACTGGCAGTGGGAGTGGGAATGGGTGTGTAAGTAGGTGTGCTCTCACTTTTCATCTAGCGGAAGGAGTACGTGATTTATGCCACTTTTAAATTGCTAAATATCGCCGTCTTTTTGGCATCTTACTTGATATTTATGCGGCAGATTTACGAGTGCTCGTTTCGTCCTTTTTTCTCTCTTTCCAGCAAATCGATGTTGGCATTGCATTGGAATTAATTTGCAAATACAATTTGGCAGCAGTTTTAGAAGCTTTGAAATGTTTCTGGCCAGCGCCAAAAGGCAATTGAAAAGCAAATTTGCCAAACACCCAAAAACTATCCATCACCCAGACAGCCTCCCATCTGATGACATCATTTTGTCTCGGCCTGCACCTTTTTTTACAGCATTAATCCATTAACTATTTGCACAAAGAAATTTTCAACTTTATGCATGTTTTTTTGATGCCACAGTTTTTAATGGTTGAACAGAGGGGCCTCCCTTTGGGTTTGATTTAATGACTTTTCAACGGCAATGATGTTGACATACTCCGCAGCAAAAATAAACTCACTTTATTGACTTTTTATGAACCGCAGAAGAGAGCGGACACAAGCGAAACAAAGGCACTGGTAACATCATCATTATCATCATCCTGACCCCCTGCCAAACGTAGACACACATACAGATACACGCTACCACTCACACTCAGCCTCATGCGCACACACAAGGCCACACACAAAGTAAGTTTCAACATAATTTTTACTTCCGGTCGGCGCCATTGTCGCATTTAATATGCTTACATTTTGGTCCCTTTTTCTCTTGCTTTTGGTGCTGTTCCTTTTCCCGGTCTGGCCAGCCAGTTGTAGCCTGTTTCCCCGCTGTACTTCCTGAAATTCCTGCCCCCGGGGTGGCAGTGGGCAATTAAATAAATGTCTTTCCAGCCAACAATGTGCCAAAATGTGAAGCCCAAATGGCAGCGGCGACGACAACAAAAGGAGCTCCGAAAGAGTCTGCTAATATGTGGCAACTGCCCACGAATTTTTGCTCTAAAATTCCCTACCAAGAGAGGAAATTGTAATGAAAAAGTAAACAGATTCTAGTAAAACGCTCAAGATAAATGCAACATTTTACAGAATGGTTTCTAACAGCTCAGTGGAAGCTATCAGCAGTAGGATTCGATGAGCATCAGCTGAACACGCAGAGCTGACCAGGATTACAATTTCCTGCAGCTGTTGGAACTGTTTTTGTGAACAAGAAACCACTCTCCAGAGCTCTGCCTGTCCGCAGTAATTGACGATTCTGGCGCCCATGTTGCAGCATTGCTCTGGAGGCACACCGAGGCACTTGCTCTTGCCGCACCTTTGGTTGTTGTCCATAATTGCGCGTTGTATTAATTTTTTATTGTATTTATATACATCTGTGTGTGTACACACTCGCCACCCCTTGATCTCACACAAAAGAGCCTAAATGAGCAAAGAGAATAAAAAGGCGGGAGAGAAAAAAAGAAACCAAAAGCGAACAAACCGAAAAAAGGGCAACATCAACTTATACATACTCGTATACATACAAATGTATGTTGGTTTTTGGTTCAGTGGACTGGGCATTGGCTTTTTGCAGCCACTGTGGCTATTTTATTTACAGCTACAAGGACACGAGGTGGACGGCACACGGCCTGACTGCTCGCTCGAACGACTTCCTGCTGCTGACTCTTGTGCCGAAATTCGACTGTAACGACAAATTTTTAATTTGTAACCGAGCCCCCTGCTGATAAGGGGGGAGCGAGGTGAAGAGGTGGGCAATAGCCGAAGAGAAATAAATAAAATTTCGAGCATTTATAGTGCGTTTTATTCGAGTCTGCCCCTTGATACACTTTATGGAGCTTATCTCCTGCGACAATACTCGTAAATCCGAAAATTGTTTTCCATTGAGAACAACTTGAGAAAAACTCAAGACTTTAATTGCCACTGACCAATCCATTTCCCTCTCCCCCACGATGGTCTTGAAAGGAGCGAAAACTTGCCTTAGTTTTGCATTACAATTTAATTATTGATTGCAAAAATATAAATTTAAATCAAGCCAAAGACGAGCGCATTTTCGTTGCCATGGACACACGGACCTATGCAGCTGCGGCAATTCATTTATGTTCCAATTAAAAACATTTCGCCACATATTTCGTATTGGTGTATTTACAGTCCAGTCCAGCACGGGAAAACTTTGCGGATAACATTTATTTTTGGCTGCACCCCCAACTCTGACATTTGTCATTTTGACATTTGATATGGCCGGAGTGCAGACCCCAGACCCCCCGCCAGACCAAAACATGGCAGAGGCCAATCGGTTTTTGCATGATGTTTGCTCAGTTTTGTGGTCTGCTGAAGTGGCTTACCGCTGCTCCACCCTCCTGTCGGCCCGAAATCTTCTATAATTTAAGACTGCCCGAATAATTGTAATTTATGTAAATATTAAGTGGGACTTTTGCCACTCTGTGAGTGACTTTTGACTGCCCAAAGGCTATTGGTAATTCGATTTAAAATGATAGTCCGATACGGATTCCGTTATTTACTTTGAATTGACGCCCTAGTGCATTGAGCAAATTTGAATCACAAATTATGTAAAATTGATTAATAAGATCACAAAAATGTGAACATAAATATTTGATTGCAATTAGCCAGGTATTTTTTTATGATTTCAATTAATTTCATTTGGGTTTTGGGGCCAGAGTTAAATGACATTTATACCAAATGACAACCCTCTGTAGGGTCAGAGTTACACGCACGTTTGGACTCCCCCTCCCGCCCTTTTTTCGGCCAAAACGTTTTGCCAATAAACTTCACACAAAATCAAATTAAATTTGTCAAACGTAAAGCGATTTGATATGTCTGTCTGCTCGCACACGAACAACCGCAGAGCACTCCACTTTCCCCTCAGCCTTTATTGACTTAGACAGAGAGAAGAGTGGCATGGGGTTGCATTGGTCCTTGAAGCGTGCGTGTGTCTGCCCCATAACAATGAAAACAGATGGCCCATTGATATGTGCCCAACAAAACAACAAACCCGAAACCAAAATCACTCGGAGCTCCTACGGACAAAGTTTTTGAATGTTTATTGTTTTAATTTACAATAAAAAATATTACAATGTGCAATTTTGATTATCATTTTACAGTTTTATGTGTGGCAGACACACCAGACACTGATCTGAACGGATTTCTGGGTGCCTCTGCTATTGGGTTAATGGAATATTCTTCGATTTGGCCATATTGAATCTCGACTCGAAAGACATTTATAGCTGTTGGAGTGGCTTAATGGTTACGGATTTGATTGGATTTTGGCAGCGCAGCTATTAGAGTACAGAGTTCAAGGACAGAGTTCATGCAGGAATAAAGGCTTAAGGGAATCACAGTTTCCTTGGCCACAAGTAGCACTCTTAAGCAACTCATTTACTATTTTCACTGCACTAAAGACCACTTTTCATTTCACTCTTTCGCTCCTACAGAAATGCCTGCAATTCAACACCAACCGACTGAATAACCCAATGCCTGACGACTGTCCAACTGACTGGACTGGAGTGGCCTGAATCTTCGTGTAGGCCTGCAGTTGATACATCCCGCTGAAGGCATTTTGTGGTCGGTGCGGCTCGGCCACATGGAATGCTTTTTACTCTCCATTCCGGCCATGGCTCAAAGGCCCCAAATGGGGATGGTCCCTCAGCCTTTGGAACCGCAGCATTGAGTGTCTTAAAGATGAAAATTAACCAAACGCAGTGGCAGAGAGTGGAGGCAGGGTGGGCAGAGTGTGGGCCCTGGCACATTAACTACACATAATTTGCATGCCGACGCAGAATTTGAGGTTGACGCCTCATTTTTGTGGTCACATGTGTGGCAAGAGGCAAGGGGCAGCAGGCAGGGTGTCAGGAGACTGATGGTGGAGGCAGCATATCATCTGTGTCTGAAATATGTTAAGAATTCTTGCTGCTGGAAATTCCCTAATGAGTTTTCCACTTACGAGTAACGTCACCAAGACAAAGCAAGGCAAGGGGGAAAAGGGCAAGAAGGAAAAGCGAAAAGCGAAACTTTTTAAACTTTCACTTAAGATTTTTAGTGCTGAACTTGGCATAGACTGTTGGAAGGGTTCAGGGAGCACAGCACTGCCGTTCAGTGTTGATTAGTTTACCCACAGAAAGCACTGAGCACAAATATATATGGGGACTGGTATGGGGACTTGCGCTGGCTGGGGAATAACCCTCAGCTACCATGCATGATTTAGGATGTGTTTGATGCGGAAAAAAAAAACTTTGATGGCCAAAACTTTTCCAGAGAGCTGAAGAACTATGCCACAGAGAGTTCACAGTCGGCATAAAGAGACTCCACCAGATCGTTAATAAGTGTCAAAGGAAACTAGACAGGGAGACAAAGAGACAGAGGAAGAGTGGTGGAGAAAGGGAGACCAAAACTTTGGGCCAGTTGGGTTTATTTATGATAAATTTTACTCATCATCGTTAATTATCATAAATTGTATGCCAAGAGAAAGTTCTGTACTTTTTGCGTTTAACAGATCAAAGCCAGTAGTTTGGGACACAGTTCAGTGGCACAGTGGAACCTCTAACCGCTTTTTGCACTTATTACAAGCATTGCACAGAGAGGTTCCACTGTACTTTCATAGACATGGGCCCTCATCCAAGCTGAATTCTCAACCTGCTTCAGGCTCAGTCTCATGGCTGATGGGCAGGTGGGAAGGCCGCCGAAGAAATGAAATCCAACTGACAGCTGTCTAACCCTTGAACTGAGCCATTTAAAGTTGCCCCACTAGGGGGTAGGAAAATCATTTAAACTAAAACAAAAATGGAAATGAAAATGTGAAAAACTTTTTCCTTTTGCCGAGGTGAAAGCTGAGAGGCTCAGGCTGAAGCGGAGAGGCTGCGACTGAGGCTGAGTGGAGGCTGGCGCAAAGGTCAAGTGCTAAAATATGCAGGCAGGCAGCCTCGCTGCAGTTGTCAAGTGCAATAGCACAATGTCTGTGTGTGAGTGGGCGGTGCATAAAGGCGTGGGCCAGAGCCGATATCTGCCAAACTACATTCCGAATCAATGGCAGCCACAATCAGTGGGTGAAGTAGTACGGAAAGGCATTTCAAATTCAATACATTTTGAGTTCGGGTGCGAGTGCGAGTGCGAGTGCGAGAGTGCGTTTCTCCTCTCTCCCACCGCACCTCAAAGCTCACCTGAGCGTGGGTGTAGGTCAGGTATACGATCTGAATAATGTGCGGCAATTATAATTTCTAATTCTGACGTCTGTAAAGCAAATAGAGCTGAAACCCAAGACCACTTTTTCCCACCTCACAAAGCTCTCTTACTCAAGCTGAGAGCCAGCGCTCTCTCGCTCTCTCTTGTTTCGAACTTCCAGCGGCTCGTTCCTGCCTGGCTTCGAAAAAGCTTTCGCTGCGCTCTCTCTCTCTCTCTCTCTCTCTCAGGGTGCCGCGCTCTCTTCGGCACTGGCAGCGCTCACAACGATGTGCCTTCGACAACTATGCGAGAATGTGGCTCCGGCACTTTTAACCTTTTGGCCAGGTCGGGGGCGCTGTTGGCATTGGCACTGGCTGTGGCTCGGGTTCTGGCTCTGGTGGTGGCTCTGGCTCTGGAGCTGGCCCTGGCTATGCCATGTGTGGAGCATCGCGTACTGAAGGTCACTAATTGATTAATATGCCTGGTAAAACAGAGTGGAAGAAATTACTCAGAGCCCAGTGTTCAGGTAAATCATTGATGTTTGACAAAGACTTGCCTCAAGATCTCCTAAGCTGCTCAAAGACAGAAGAACATGTGGGTGGGAGAGTGTGAGTGGGGAGGCTGGCAAAAAACTTTATCCTCCCTGCCCTGGCCTGCCCGGCTTTAGCTTTCGCTCACTCATGCAATTGATAATGACTTAATTAGCTTTTACAATAAACGACCTTCCCACACACGCACACAGATTTCGAGTTAGCTCCCACAGTTGACTGTGAGAAACCCATAAAAGGAGAAACTTTTCATAAAGGATTTAGCAAAAAAGTTTGCCCTTTTCGAATAAGTGTGTGGGTAAGGCCCGGCCCTTGCTGTTTAATTTATACAAAGAGACAACGAAAAACAGGGGGAGAGCTGCCATATTATTGCTCCAGCAAAAGGATTAAAAATTTCGGGAATGTCGTGCCCCGTTCATGCCTCATGAGCCACAGGAAAAACGGACTCCAAAATGGGCATTCGAAAATTCTGTCTCTGTATGCATATGTGGAGGGTCTGATGGGCCTGGAGGCGCGTACGTATGTTGGCGTGGGCGTGCTATTTGTATAGTAGTTTTCACGCATTGCCGACTTTTCCAGTTACAACCCACAGCCCACACATGCCAACCCGCCCGCCGTATGCCTGCCATAGCCATTCCGCACAGAGAGGCATGCCCAGGCAATAAAAACAAAAACAGTGGTAGCCATAAATGTGGCCAAACATTTTGGAAAGTTTCCTCCGGAACATTTTAAGGGGATTTAGGTGACAGAGTAAAGGAGCAGAAAACGTTTATTTAAGGTTTCATTTGCTTGCTGTTTGGTTTTTGGCTTATAGGTTGAAGTAGCTTCGAGCTTCCTGCGTTGCATTTATAAATATTTTTATCATTACCCCATATATCATTTTATCATATTAAGTATATTTATATATACTTAAATACCTTTAACGCGAGACCACTTTTAAGTGCCTTCCATGTAAATACAATTAAAACGAGGTCCTTAATTTAATTATAATTAATACTCTTCGAGTACCGGTTATAATAAACTGCCCCTAAATCTGGTCAATCGGCAAAGTACATTTTGTTCGCGATTTACTTGATAATGGATCTTGCCACGGCAGCACAGCAGCATCGTCGTAGATTATCATAATTATTTTTTTTTATTTATTTTAGTTATTTTGCGCCTTCGTCCTGGCAAACAACAAAGTGGAGCCAGTCGCTTTTTTATGTTTATGACGCCCGAGTTCCAGCTAATTTTGATGCATGTTCCTCATTAGGCCGGAAGGCAGCCGCCACATGGCGTGCGGCAAATGAGCCAAAAATGACGTGCCAAAGCACTAAGAAAGCAGCCCACAAAAATAAATAAAAAAAGAAGTTCACAAAAATACACACAGGAAAAAAACCAACATTAAGTAAATGTACGATAAGAAGGGAAGCAAAGCAAATGAGAGAGAGAGAGCCAGCGGTGTTGGGCAAGCAGAAGAAATATAGACGGAAGTTAAAAATTAATTTCAAGTACAGCAGAAGGGGAGAGATCTGAGGGCAGGTGGCCGAGGCAGAGGCAGAGGCAGAGAGCTGCGGCTGCTGCAGCTGGTGACTGCTGCGCCCAGTGGGGCACGAGAGAGAGAGAGAGAGAGAGGCAAAATCTCGAACAATAAACGTAAAAAATTTAACACTTGGGAAAACAAAACGTAGCCATGAATAAAATGAAGGTAAAGTAGGTCCTCACTGCGGTAGGGAGACTGCGACCTGGGACTTGGACGAGGGACTCTGTATAAGGGACAGCAGGTGCGCTGGTTTCCTCGGTCTGCTTATCGCACAAAATGTCGGCCAGAGAGACATAAAATGCAATAATTACAATAAATACTTATTTATAATTTTCCCTTTGCTGCTTGTACAGGATATTGAATTTTTAATTTCGCCAACTGTTTGCCTTTTCCTTCTCCAACAATCGACAATCGAATGAAAATATATTAAATTAAAGTGAAGTACTCCGGTACTTTGGACGGGCGGGGAGGGGTGGGTCAATCGTTGCCACCAATTCCCCCCCCCCCCCCCCCCCCCCCCCCCCCCCCCCCCCCCCCACTCCCGCATCACCTGCCGACTGTGCGTCAAGAAAATGGGAAAAACCTGCCCAATTTTATTTTTTATGTATTCCATTACGTAGGCGTCATCCTCCAATCCTCCATTTGTGTATGTGTGCATGGATACCGTGTGTGTTGTTGCGTTTGTGTTTGTGTATCGAACCAATTTTAATTTCAATCCGAAATTACAACACTACAAAGTGGCCATCAGCAAACGATTGGGTTTTATTTTCAGCCGGGCGTTGGTTTTTTCCTCGTTTTATTTTTAGCAATTGCCCTTCCGGTTTGTTGGGGAGAAAAACTTTTACGAGTGATTGAACCTCGACTTACGGCAGAGTGCGAGTGAGTGGGAGTGCAAGTGAGAGTGCAAGTGGGAGTGTGTGTCTGTGTGTGCCTTGCCATTTCCAGCTGGTCATTTTGTTAACGAACTTTGTTTATTTATATATCGGATAAGTGTACAAGTAATTCATATCCGGATATAACTTTCTTGGCCCTCTATGCATGGGTGGGAATATGTTTTATGTGGCACTTTTCATGGTCCAAAGATTAAATACACAGAAAAGCTGCAATATTTCAATTCACATCAACGAGCATTTCACTCTGTGCAGCTCCCAAGCCAAGTTTCACTTTGAACACCCCTTAAACCCAGTCACGTAGCTTTGCTTTATGAATTCCTTGGACAAAGAATAAAGTCAGCATCTCCGTTTCAGCCAGTGCGCTGGCACTCTCTGCTTGAAAGGTTAAATCAAGTCACAGTTGATTTGATGGTGAACTCCCTCACTGCCTGCCTGCCCGCCTGCCCGACTGCTACATTCAGTTCTAATCACCTGCAGCTCTGGTCGCCGCTTGCCTCATCATCGTCATCATCCACGTGGCATTGCTGCACAATCTGCATAGCATTACCAGTTGCACTTCATTACGTGGCAGCTTAAGTTAAAGCCAAAGGAGTGCTCGGAGCAGCAACTCTCGAAATGTTTCGCTTGAATTTTTGTACCTTGGAATTTGTGAGGGGGGTGTTTAATATCGGTATAAAACAGGCAGGAGAAGGCTTTCTGGAAATTCAAAATATATAAATAAATGCTCGAAGCATGGCAGCTCTCTTTTTTGTATGACCATTTAAATATTATGCATCTTTTATTTCTGTTAATTTTCTGTATATTAAATCCCGAATGTTTCAGATATAAAACCTGAGTATCAGTTAGCCGGGAGTCAGGATCATCGAACAGTTGGTGTACAGCTTTTTGGATGTTACTCTTGGTTGGATTCCCTCTTTGCACAAAAACTCGTACTCGTATCCGTGTACGCCACGCTGGCTTCTGCTTTATTATTATTATGTATTACTCTTTATGTATCAGCCTCAATTAATGTCAGCCGGGCTACGTACGTACATAACGATTTTCTTGTCATTCATGCCAGTCAAACGTGTTTGGCTTGGGCCCGTCACTCTTTCGCTCGATGCCACCCGACGGCTGCCCCTCTCAGCGACAGACAGACAAACACACAGATACAGATTGGGGCAGTGTGGAGTGTGGCAGTGTGGCAGTGTGTCAGGCTGTCATGCGTTTATTCATTCGTCATTCCTTTTCCTTTTTTGTTGCTGTGCCGCATTTCTCATTTCTTTCCAGCAGTATGCCAGCACGCTCGATTCTTTGCTGCTTGTCCCGTTTTTATTTGCCCTGCCACGAATGCGTATTGAAGTGTGGCAAAGAAATCAAAAGAATTCTGATGAGATGTGTTTGCCCGGCGAATATGTCTGTCTGTTCCTGCCACTCTCTCTTTCTCTCTCTCTCTTGTTGCCTTTATAATTTTACAGCTCCCACGCACAAAACAGACCGAAGAAAGGCAACGCACCAAAAAAACTCTAACAAAATAAGTAAAATGATATTAAAAGGCGGAAAAGCAAAAAAAAAACACATGAAAATGGCCAAAAGAAAGCACAAAGAAAAGAAAATGGATAAGAGAAAGGCCAAAAAACAACAACAACTGCAGCACACGAAATGGCATTGAGGTAAATGTAATTTCAATAAATATACAACTAATTGCTTCAGGATATTGTTTTATTGCCCAGCCAGCGGACATCATCCGGCATCCAAAGGCAGCTGGAAATATTTCAGCTGAAGAAATGGCATTGATTTGCCTGCTAACCACAAACAAAAATTAAATTTATAAGCCATTTCCAGCTTTTTATAAGCATAAACTTCATAACTTAATAACTTTAACGCAGCTCGTATATCGCCCATCCCGGTTGTCCAAATGTAAGCCCCAAAAATGTCCAAAATCATTATTAATGAATTCGTTTTCGGAGGTAAAGGGACAGTTACCTGACCGGAATTCCGGTAACACAACACAACACACAACAAATTAATTAACAGATGTAAAACTCAAAGAAAGAACTTCAAAACAATCAGTCAGCGAAAATATGTGTCATGCCGCGCTGTAGGACAATGCGGGATTTGAGGCTCAGGCACGTGGCTGAAGGGCAGCCCCAGCAACCAACCAAAGCCAACAACAAAAAAAACCAAGAAGCGAATGTTTTTCAATCTCTAAAATGCTAACACAAACAGACAGACAGACGGAGACTCGCAGTAAATGTCAATAAAAATCAATGTCAAGTTTAGACAGTCAAATTAACAAGTCACTGCGGCGGCAGCAGTTGAATGAATGGGCATAATGGTAGAAGATGTAAGTGGTAGTAGACTAAATTGGTACCCAGCATGCCCCTTGAGTTGAAAATACGTTGCCTAAAAATATCTTAAGAAGCTGACAATGGCAGCGCTCGTTCGTCTTGGGTCGTGGCTAAGAACAAGATTTATTGACACTTCTAATTGTCAATAATGACATGATTTCCCGCACTCCATTATGCTAAAAGCCGGAGCAGCCAATAAAAACACTCAACATCTGCGGGCGGTCCACTTGCGGGTGTATAAATTAATTTATTTTATAAAAAAAAAGTAGAAAAAATTGAAAAAAAATCGGAAACTCCGCAGAGGCACATGCCAACCAAATAGCAATTAAAATTATTGAGTCAACAGTGGGGAACGTAGCGTAGAAGCAGCCAAGCAGCTCCCCTCCACCCAAGTAGGCAATCATTGACTGGCTACGCACCAGCAGCACCACGCTGCGTATGAGTAATGTTTGGATGGGTGGGGAATTGCCTGGGGGTCGGTCCGTTGGTGCTGCTCCTCGTGTCGCCACTGCCCCACTGGCCCATTTTTATTGTTGTTGTTGTTCTTGCTGCTCGGCTCGGGCACTTAAAACTTAATGAAATATTTATAATAATGGTGTGTTGCTTTAGCAACTTTTTCGCCCTCCCCAGCAGCCCCCACAAAGGGGCGCTTTTTATTTTTTCCCATCATGGAATTATGGTTAAATTGCTACAAATCACGCCAGCCAGTGTTGCCTGTATTCGCATATTGCAGTCATAAAATCACTTCACATTGAGTGCGTTTTCATTTGATTTCGCTTTGTGTGTTTTTAGGTTTATGTTCGCCTCCTTTGATTGTTTTCCTAGACTACAAGGCTTGTTCATGACCCTACTGGGAGTAGTGTTTCTGCTATAAAGCGAATGTTTTATGAAAGGAACTTAAAACAAAACGAAGTTGTGTAAAGTTATCCTTATATGTTTTACAGCCGAATATGTTCATTTCCGTTCCATTTTAGAGCTGTATGAAAGTATTGGGCCACATAAACAAATGTTGCAGCATTTGACATTTATATTGCTGCCTAATTCCTCGAAATGTTCTTTCTAAATGAGCCACAAATATTTATAGATAAATTTTAGCACATTTTGCAAATGTTCCAATTTGCCTTTTGGGTCTCAATTTGCGTGTGCAACAAGCAAATCCCCGAGTGGGAATGCGAATGACAATCCCAGGGCAATATTTTCGTGCATTAATGTTTGGCTTTCAGCGCAGTCAAACAAAAAAAAAAAAGATTTTAATTAAAGCGAGCCAACATTACACGAAAACAAAGCAAGAACGAGACAAAAAACAATGGGAGATGGGAGGAGGCAAAGCGTGCAACTAATAATTTATGCGAATGCCGCAAAATGTTTCTTTTAGCTTGTAAAATTTATAGAGGACCTCCTGCCGAATTCTATGGGGAAAATGAGCATGCCCCTGCCACATTTGTGTGTGTGTGTGTGTGTGTGCTTGCATGTTACAAAACAATTAAATTGAATCCACTGAACATGCAATGGCAACACTGACAAGAGCATCAGCAGCAGCTACAAATCGGTAAACTACGAGTATTTGCAACATTTTGTGTACCTTTTTAATGAATTTATCGTGTAAATTTGCACTAAGTTGTCACGGAACTACGTGTGCCTGTATCGGTGTGTATTTGTGTGTGTGTTTTTGGCAATCGCTGCCGCCTTTGTAATGTTTTGCTATGCCAACAAGAGGGCAAAAAGTCACACACATAGTCTCTGGTTCCCGCTCTTTAATTTTATAATTAAATTTTCAATTGTTTGTGTGAGTGACAAGCCAAAAAACCAAGACGGAAATGTTTAACACATCCAATTCGGGTCCCCAGATGTCCTTTACAGCTATAAAATATTCGTAGAAATTGTCGCAATAAAAAACCATAGCCTTGCAACGGAAAAACAACACATGTCACTGGATATTTTCATATTTTTTAATAAATTGCAAAATTTAAAGTGGAAGCCGAGCGGAAAGGCAGTGGGCAACAAGTGGAAAACTTTGCAGCAAAATATACTACAAATATTTCGAATTGAAGTGGTTTTTGGCATACACTTGCAGTCGGCATAACAATCCCAAAAATCTGTTTAAATATACAAATTAAATCACAGAAAACGTAAATTAATCTTTAAAAATTAAAAATAAAATTAAATTAAATTTACCTTTGAGCCATAACTTAATTGTCATCAAACTTAATGCAAAATACAACACAACTTCATATAAAGAATAATACATAAAGAGTGTACGTGCCGTGGCAGGCTCGAAGGTTTTTATCTGCTGCTGTGGCACGGACATCAGTGAGGACTGGGAAGCTGTCTTTTGTGTCATTGTTTATAGGTTTGCCGATGCCGTTGGCAATATTTTGCTATAATTTAATCTGCGTCACACTCTCAAGCGTGCGCTTGTATTTATCCTATTAAAAATTTAAAATGCATCATATTGAACACTCAACCAACTCAGCTCGAATGATTCCTTTTCTTTTCCGGCGGATCGAATGGCATTAATTTTAATTTTCCGTGCATGAAGGCTGTCGCCTCCTCATGGACTGTGTATCTGTGCGAGCGTGTGCCTTAATGCCCCACCACAGGACAATAAATAATTATTTTGAGTTGCCTGAATGCTGCCGGCATATTGCCTGACCGTTGCCTTCCCCGATTCTGACTCTGTCTGACTCCCAGTCTGCCCCTGCTGGCTGTTGCAGTTTTAAGTATTTAAATACAGTCCATGGCGTGAAAACGTCAAGAGGCCCCAAAGGAAAAGCTTTAACTGGATGCGCCATCTCTCTCTCCCTTGCTGTGTGCACATTTCATTAAGGCGCTTCAATATTTGGTCCCTGTCAATATGGAAAGGACATCTGTGGCACAATTAAAACACGCCAATGTGAGGGGGGGAATCTGTGCGTTTAATAAACTGCAGCAACAGCAGCAGCAAGGCAGGCAGCAAGAAACATTTAACGTTTTCGTATCTAAACATTTTAGCAAAAATTGCTTGTTGCCGCTGGCATTAATTTCAGATTTTAATTAAATTCTTGCCATGTTTGGCTTGCCAAGGATGCTTCCAGCCAACAAACAGCGCACGGGATACGTTATACCTGCGGTATATGTGTAGCTATCCATCCCCTTCCACTCTGGCATATGAATCACAATATTCATCCAGTCTTAATTCAAAATTAAATACTGACAAATGGAAGCTGGCAGTTGGCATGGAGTGTGGGAATGTCTGGGAATTTCTATAGAGTAGTTTGCGAAAATACACACCCAGACGCAGTTCGAATTTGATGTGCATTATTTTCCATTATTTGGTTAATCTAACTGCCGTACAAGCAAATGCATCGCAACAGCAGCAACAGCATTGCTTTCTCTTTCTCTCTCTTCGTGTCCTGATTGTCCCTCATTTGTTGCGGTGACGCGACGCTACGCGACATCCCAACCCGTGCTCCTCCACTCACGGACCGGACGAATGCCAATTGTTTGCTCGTCGAGGCATGCACATGCCACATGCCACATGCCACATGGCACATGGCGCCCATTCACAATCTCAGTTGGCCCTCGTCCGACCCTTCCCAACCCGGGGGGGACAAGACCAAAAACAATGTCCCCCCAATGTGCATTGTGTGTGCACACGCGGTTAGGCAAACATTTTGCCAACTATTGAACCATTGCCAGATTGTATTGACACTGCCATGGCGCACTCACAACTTGAGTCGGTCTCTGGCCCTCTCATACACTCAGTCCCTCAGTTGCTGCAGTCCTCTCTGTGCTCTCCAGTCGGTTATCTGTTCTGCTACAATGTCTAAGAGTAGCAGCGTGTCGCCAAGTTGCACACGCAAATCCTTTTGAATTGCTGATTTTCCTCTCGGTTACAGTCGCTGTGCTCATTCGTCGCCAGCCATTTTATATTTACTGCAGGAAGTTGCCTTTTTCTCTCAAATATAGTCCAACACTCCAGCCAGCTTCGACTTCGCCAGCGACTGCGACTTCCTCTGCGACTACTGTCTCTGCTGCTGCTTTGCAGTGTCTATAAATCTGTGAGCCAAAAGCGGATTGCGATTGCATTGATATGTCGTCGTCAGCACTACTGTGGAGGGCACTACTGTTTCATCCCTAAGCTCGTCCTGGCTGTCGCTCCTTCCTCTGCGCATAAATAAGCGTTATTTTGTAATGCTGTTGTCGACCATTTGCCAAGAATTCTAATCGCCCATTCAATCGGCGGCGGTTTAAGTGCTTTCAACAAAATCCCATTCAAATGGCACTGGCACCTTTCACTTGGCCATTCAATTGTGTTAGTCTACCGTAAATTATGGCTAAAACTGCTAATCGACTTGACTAGTTTTGGTCCAAGACTCGTTGGTTACGCAAATTAGCTTCTAAATTCTAGGGCCTAAAACCTTATAAAAGCTAAACACCACCACCCCGGCACCAACCGCTCCTCCTTTGTATTCCAGGTAAATTACCTTTGGAAATTTCAATAGAATTTATTAAAAATGTATGCATTTTGCAGGCATATTCCCCAAGCCCCTACACACATACACATGGCCAAAATGTTCTAATTGAAAATGCAGGCCAGTTCATGGATATTATGGACAACTTTGTTGCCTTTTGTTGCCACTGGCCGATGGTTATGGGGCATTAGTTACGGGGCTTGCAAGTGGCACTGGGGTGGGGGACGAAGCCAGAAACTGGTCAGCATGATAAATTGCTACATAAATTATAATAAACGCACATGGAGACCTGACCATGGGGAAATATCAGGACTGAGAGTGGGACTGTCCATGGGCCTGGACTGAGCCCCGGGCTGCCCATGGGCCTGGGATTTTCGGTGCCAGACCCAAGACCACATATAGTTTGGCCACAAAAATTTACATGAAAAACTCATTCAGCTGCGGAAGTCGCACAGATATTGCCTGCCAGTCTGTCTGTGTCTGTCTGTATGTCAGTCGATGATGAAAAGCCAAACAAATTGAGTTCACACTTTGCAGGCTGCCTGTTTGCCTGCCTAATCGCCACTGATCAGCATAATCATCAAAATTCATGAATCGACGCTACGATTAGCTACAAATGTTACACCAAAAGTCGGTTGGGGGGGGGGGGGGCATCTCGGAGCCAGCATCGGCTAATACTGCTGTTGCTGCTGCTGCATAATTAAAATAATTCTCCACCGACATGCAAGCCCTTTCCGTCAGCCGCCGCACCACAAAGGGTCAGAACGGTCTGGAACATCCTTGAAGTGTAGGAAAACCTCGATCCAGTTTTTGGGAAACGTAATTAAATACACGAGCCACCTGAGCTGGGGGCTTTACTTCACACAGAGCGAACGAGAGAAATGGCATGCCACAAAATGCAAGTGCCAACAAATTATATTACATGCAAGTGCAAAAGCCTCTGGTCTGCGTGCACCATGCCCTCCTGCCTCCTTGCCGCTTCTCTATTGCTTGATTGCGCGCAAAGTATGCTCCGATTTTATAGCCTGCCCGACATTTTGTGTGATTTACGCCTCATGCAGGCAAAAATCCATTCCTCCAAAAAGTAGTATGAATAGAATATAGGTGGATGGAGTGGGAGATTGAGACTGGCAGAGACAAGAAATGCGAGAGAGAGTGAGTGAGAAAGAGCTAAAAGTCGACACAGTCATACTCTATTTTTGAGGGAATTAAGTGGAACACAGATTACAAAATAATAAATAGTCAGAGGAGGTATTTAATTGCCTATATAAACATTTAGAGATTTTTTTCCTATGCAAGATATTTTGAAATTCACTTATCAGAAATATTCACTTATCAAGGAAGGGGAACTCAATGCTCAATAATAAACGATCCACCAAAGGAAAATCATTCTCAGCTTGTGTACTTAATTGGCCATTGTAAATTCCTTACACTTAGAATCTATAAATAAATCTTGTTCCCAATGCTCCCTTCTCTAAAGCTACACCAAAGGCATTACAGCGCATAAAAGCTACGCGTTTGTACAGTGCACACCTCTCCTCTGAGTGAATTGTTTATCCCTCGTGATGGACAAATCCTTTCTATAAACACAAATAAGAGTCCGATTCGATCTGTTTGCCGAGTCCAATATGCCCGCCCGCTCCAATGAAAGTCATCATCTGGTGGTTGCACAGAACCCAACAAAAAAATGTACGGCTCATGCATGGTGGAGGGAGTTCAGCCGCAAACATGCGTGTCTGTGTGTGTGTGTGTGAAACCGACTTCACACCTCACCGATTGCAGCAGGAGAAGGAAAAGGAAGGGACAACCAGGAATGGGGTGCGGAGACAAAAAACAAACGCCGCCGGCAATGAAATGCAATGCGCAAAATGCATTTTCCGCGACTACACAATTGAAGTAATAAATCACAACGGGGGGGGGTAACACTATTTTTTGGTTGGGGTGCAGCTCGGCAAAGCTAAGGGAAAAAATACGAGGAGGGGGCAGAAATATGTAAGCCAACTGAAAATGCTCACTGAAAATACATTTCTGGGTGTGTGGAGTGTGTGTCATTCAGGCATAGTTGTATCTTCCCATATACCAATGTATGTATATATGAAGTATGTATGTAGTTACATACTTATGTACATTTTGTATATATAAGTATTACGTGCAATCATGTGGAAATGCCCGGGATATGCATACAACCCGTAGATGGTGACGGACAGGGGAAGCATTGCAGTGCACTGGGCTGAGCTGGAGCTGGAGCTGGAGCCGGAGACCACCTATTAAATTGTGCACTCATTAATCATCGGCTTGGGCTCGGGCTGGAGCCCGTCGACCCAACCATTTTGTTGTTACTTATTTTTATACCCAAACAGATCCTGAGCCTCAACCCAAGTCTGGCAAAAATTGAAAATTAAAAGAAATAAATGCAAATTTATGCACTTTTCATGGACAGTCATGGGCACATAAATTGTTCCGGCAGGGGGGAGGTGGGCGAAGGAGTGCAAATTTAATGCACTTCATAGAGTGTTTTTTCGGCAAATCATCTCTGCCTCTGTCGCACTCACTCTGAGAGTTTGCTCCATATTGCGTATACGCCGCAGTGAACATGCTGCATGCCAACATTGGATAAAAAGTGCACTGGAAGGTATATCAATAATAAAAATGCATGCGACGTTTGACAGTAAATTGCCGTCGTCAGGCCCAATTTTTTTTGCCAGTCAAAGAATGCCTGAAATTAATTTAAATAATTTGTTTGAAAACATATACACATACATCTACGTGTAAATAAAAATATATAAGAGTATGGGTATGAATAAAATACAATGCAAGAGCGATTCAAGTGTGAAATTCACGCGGCTTGTTTGATTTCTCGCCATGTGTGATCGTCTGTGAATGTGAATGACTTCTGGATGGGTGAGTGGCTGCGGCTCTTCGGTGAGACTTGAATTTTAATACAAGTAGAAAACAAATAAACAAGGGGGGGCTGCCTCCAGGCAGCAGAAAGTGTCGTAAAAACCTTAACCTTATTGAATTTAATTAAAAATCATAAAGTTAGACCAAGTCAAGAAAACTAATGCTAAATAAATACCAAGTGCAGTCACACTTTATTTATATTTATGGCACTTCTTTGTTCACTATGCCGGTAGTTTGCATCGTTTACTTTACCCCATAAATGTCGCAGAAAGTGTTGGCCAAGCTGATGAGATCTGCAGCTGTAAAACTAAGCGCCATTCGAGCAGCCTGTCTCTGCAGCAAATTGCCATTGTCCCACTTAGATTGCGAAAATTAAAAGCAAGAGAATGTAGCCCGTACCCTGAGCCCCCCCGAAGCCGCTTTCTACTGCTGCTGCTTAATTAAAAACATTACAGCGTTTGACCTTGCCCACAAACGAGGCGGGCAGAACAGGACAGTGAGCAGGACCGGGTGCGGAGCAGGACAGAACTATGCAGTACCACCGACCCATGCACCATTAACATTAAACAGCAACAAGTGCAGCAGCCATGGAGCAACAACTTGTGCATAATGGGTCAGGCCAAGCGCACTGTATGTCCTTTTGCGCTCAAAGGCAAAAATGGCTGCAACAACTCTCTATCTCCCTTCTTGTGCCTCTCCTTCTGTGCCATTTTATTTTGTTTGTAATGCTTCATTATAATCAGGCATAACTTGAAAGAAGGCGGAGCTGTAGCTGCAGCGACAGAACAAACAACATAATTAAAAAGGCGTTGTCGCCTTCTGCTTCTACTACTCTGACATTGCCACGCCACGCCCTCAATTCGGTGAAACAGAGCTGAGGGCATTTCCTGTCCCCAACAGCACGTCCTCTCCCTCTCTCTGTCTCTCTGACTGTCTGGCTGGGAAATTCTAATTAATAATTTAGGGCCTGCCAACAGTCGGGAGTACGGGGCACGGGGGCTGCACATTTTGCAGGATTTGCAGGAGCTGCTGAATAATTGAATTCGGTGACGAGGTCAGAGACACTCGGACGCAGAGTTGGCCTGTCAACAGGGCTAGAGCTGTTGGCCAACTGGCCTCCAAAGTCAATTTGTCTGATGGAATTAAAGTTGATTTTTGTAAATTATGCTCGACATACAAAAAAAAAACAGCTAAAAATGGTCGGAGGCAAGTCACATTTAAGGCAGCTTCAAAGTGCATTCCTTGCAACTTCTGCTGCCCCTTGCATTTTGACTTTCTTAACTTTTGGCAACTGTTGTAGTCGGCGGCAGTTACAGCGGCAGACGCTGCGGAGGTTGCAAGTGCCAGTGGAAGTGCAAGTGCGTGAAGAATTCTTGGCAACAACTTTGCAGGCGGCTTAAGTCTGTCACAGACACACGAGCCACACACAAGCCACAAAATGGCTGCCAGCCTGTCCGCCATTTTCAAATGTGTCGAGCTCATTTTTTGTAGATTTATGCCACTCCGTGTGGCTGCTTGCTTGCTGTTCATAAACTTTTGTCAGAGGCAATTTAAACTGAAACCGACTCAGTCCTCTACGCCCGCTACAACAAAACTTTCATATACATTATGCATATCAGTTTCGTGCCCCACACACACAAACACACACACAGCCCAGTCGGCGTCTGTATTATTAAAATAAAGTATGGCAAAATATGTCTAACTGCGCACAGTTTTCAATGCATTCGACGAGGTTTTCATTTTGCACTTCTAATTACTTTTGTTTTTTTAATAATCAAGCTTGACCCAAACCCAAAAGCCACATACACAAAAATACACACCAACACACACACGCTCATAGGGGAAAACAAATACTTAAAAGTCGAAGCTTCTTGTACACTTAGATTTAATATATGTACATACATATGTTCTCGTAGACCAATTTGAATTATCTGTTTAAATTCGTCTTGATTTCGTCTTCATTTTGGCTCGATTTCAGCTTGATTTAAGATTGATTTTAGCTTAGTTTCAGCTTGATTTCGGCTTGCTTTAGGCTTGATTTCAGCTTCTTGCGTCTTCTCAGCGTCTTGATTTCGACAATGATAAAGGCTGTAAAAATAATGTAGCCAAAATGAAGATATACAGATCTTGGCTATCGTGCAATTACCATGATCCCATTCTTTAATCTGCCCTGGCTGCTGTTTAGCCCCCTGGACCTTTTATTTTCCGCATATTCCGTCCGAAAATTTCTATCTCTGTATTGCAAACTTATTTCTCGACACTCAATACCCCTTTTCCATGGGTATACTAATGGCTCCCACAACGCACCACATACACCCACCACATGCGTAACATTTTGTGTCCTCTGCCGCCACCAAATAAACTCGCAAACTGGGCAAAAATGTACAAAACTTTTTATTATTAATTTAGAGCTCAAAACTAATAAAGTATGCGTATGGGGAGTCTGGGGTCCTTGGATCCATATAAAGTGGATCCTTGCTGCTTAGTTTCGAAGGCCTGGAAATGTGTGGGGTTAGCTGAGTGCAGAGTTTTGTGGCGGTGACCTGCTGAGAGCCCGTTTATTGTTCGCTCTTTTACAAATTATATGAAATAATTCTACCCGACTCAACATTTTGGGCTGCTCACAGCAACCATATACAAAGTATAAATGTATATGTGTGTTTGTTTTGTGGAGCGTGCATGGGGTTTGTTTGTGTTGGTAAAACAAAAATGTTGCGTTCCGCACAATTTCCATGTGATGATTGTTTTGATATGGGCAAAAGTTAATGAGTATATCAAGAACGATAAGAACTTTTGCTGGGGCGTTGAATTGCGTGGAAAATGTATTGGGCCAGTAGCAGAGGGAGTGAGAGCTTAGTGGCTACGGCTTATTAGTGCTGTGTGAACAGCTGGGAAGGGGCTTTGCAGTTTTAGGGTATTTAATGGGATCTATGACTTAAATACACTTTTCTATAAACTTCTGCACACTACATAGTTTCTTGATGTATTTTAAAATGTTTATAGAAATTATTTTACTTATTCTACAATTTTTAAATCAATTATTTAGCTAATATGCAAATATTTAAATATTTTATAGCCCTTCTGTCTTGTTGTTATTTCGTACGCTCCTTGCAGACACTTGCTGCAACACTTTTCTTCACTTTTTGACCTTTTTACAGCTTGACTTTATTGCACTTTAAGCCCGAAGCCAACAGCCAGCAAATGTCTGCTGCAATTTTGGGTCTTTAAATATTTTGTGCAAGGAGCAGTCAAGCTGCAACTAATGGCGAGCCATCCAGCACTGGGTTCGGGGCGAGCCATTTATATAAACATGTGGGGGAGCGCACCCTCTTTGTGTGTGTGTATGTATTTGTATTGGAACTCCGTGTGTGTGAGGGTGAGGTTGTATGCAAATCTGGGTCATGCTGTTATTTCCGGCTTTTGTGGCTAACTGAATACACACACACACAAGGGGACTGGGACTCTGGCGATCACCTTGCGGTGCCTTAACCAATTTCTATTGAAGGGTGTTTGTCTCTCCCTTCCTCCCTCATACTCGTTCACTCTCTTATTTGACCAGAAAACCCAAAATGAGTGGGTAAACACATTTTCAAGTTGTTATCCTGCTCCTGCTCCTGCTGCTACTGCAGCAGCTTCTGCTCATGTCGTTTGAACTACGAAAATTGTTTTCCAATGAAATTAGATTCTAATTCTAATGGTCGTTGTTTCAGATTATTCCAAAAACCTCAATTAAACCACCGACTCCTGCTTTAGCAAAAATCTTTGACTGCACTTGGCTTGAATTTCATTTAGGAATGTTCATGTGGAGGAGAGCATTTACTTTGAGCCAAGATTTCAATCGACAGACGAGTTAATTGTTGTGGGTTTTTGCCCTTTCAGTTGGCCCTCCAAACCGCACTGGCATTAGACGTAATTAGTGGGTAGCCTCAGGCCCGGGACGTAGCAGTTGATTTGTCACTGTCAGTGCCAGAGGCAGGGGACAAATTAAATCACCCAAAGACATCAGCGAGCAGCCACTCAGTCCCGGTTCTAGGGGAGCGGGACACTCGGGAAATTGCTTACAGGCCCAAGACGAGTTAATAATGCGAATGCGGGCCAAGACCGGTCGGGCAATTGAGATCTCAAGTTGTTGTCGAGCGCCACACAACGGATATGCGCGGGAGGAGGGGGTAATAAAATAGCATGCACACTGCTATGCCATACGAGTTCTTTCGCCAAATTCCCGCCCAACTGCCTCAAATTCAGCGTCAAAATCTTCCAAAATCACACACACGTACACGTACACGCACACTTACAAGTGTGTCTCACAATTTACATGACTTTCATCAGAAGCAGCAACAAAATCAACGCCAAAAACACAACACAAAAGCAGCAGGAAAGTAACTAAAGAAAGGAGAGCCATGCACAGGGAAAAACAAAAACAAAATTAATGATTGTACATTGAAGGAAGAACCTTAGGAACGTGTTGAAGCACCCACAAGACCGATATAAATATGTATTCTAGAAGAATTCTTAGTTAGAGTATATTTTCTTTTACTTTTGCCGCGTAAGTTTCGAATTAAAAACATTCCGAAGCCTCCGAAGTCACAGCCTCCTACATATTTTTCTCAGTGCAGTAAGAAGCAAGCGAGAGCATCAAGCGCACTTCACAATGTTGCACAACACACTCATAGAGCGGCAGGGTGGCCGGTTGGTGAGGGAGCCGTAAGTAGAGCACTTTGGCAGCTGCTTACATGTGACACTGCTGCCCAGATAAGTAGGCAACGAAAACTGCTCTCTGCCCTGCTCCTCTCTTCTCTTTTCCGTTGATGATTTGTGTGTGTGTGTGTGTGTGTGTGAGCTCTGGTGTCACAACATACTCGAAAATGTCATTTGGCCATAGTTGTTGCCGCTGCCGCATTTGGCTGTTGGGTGTTTGTGGCTGCCGGCAAAGAACGACAACGACAGCAGCGATGCATCGCGATGGCAGCGCTAATTATGGAAATTAAAAACTTGGCGAATATGTAAAAATGTGCGCTTTTAATTAAATAGAAATGAGAATGGAGCGCTACCAAAGAGTGGTAGGACAAGGGGTAGTGACAACCAAAATGGAGGACAAGCAATACCCCTCACCACAATGCGAACAAAAAGTTGCAGCAAAATGCCGCTGCTGCAGCCACGTGTGAGGAGGTAACGTAAACATTCTGCTATTCTTACATGTGGAGCCCTCATTTTTACCAAAAAAAAATAAAGCACAAACACACACACAAAAGCAAACACAAAACATGGGCACTGCGTGCCTCTTCAATTTGCATAAAAAAAAAACGTTTGCTGAGGTCAAATGCTAAAAAAAAAACAGTGAACAAATGGTAGAGAAAGGTAAAAGGGCTGCAAACCCCTTCGAGAGCAAGAGCCAATACTGGAAAGGGGCTTTTGATTTATTTGCTTGACAATACAGGGGACAAAACTTAAGAAAGGAACACCAAAAAAATTAAATTGTTTTGGGCAGATTTTCAAATGTTTTGATACGTTTTGTATACATTTTGAGGTCTATTTGATTTTTGGCGGCCCTCATGAGTGCAACACAAGCCGCATGGACCGCAACATAAAGCTGCATATATTAGCCTTGTTCACACAGAGATACTCAAACACAGAGACACTCGCACTCACTCAGTGGGAACACATTCACAGGGAAGCGAATGAGCACACACAAAGGAAGGAGCACCACCTATAACAGGAACAACAACTATATCATCGGAGAGCTTGCGGTCAGCTTATAACGCTATTTTCCTACTTGCGCACATTTATCACATTTATCTTTAGCACTCTGCCAGCATTCTAGGGGGTTGGATGATGGAGGAGCCAGGGGTTTCATAGTGGAGGGGCCAGCAGCCAGTCAGGCAGGTGGTCAGTGGGTGGCAGCACCTTGAAACAGCGTTGGATGCCCAAGCAGATAAACCAGCGGCATAAAGTAAATATGCAAACATGCAGCTGTGCAATGTTGCCCGTTTTATTTGCGTATTTCGAATTTTGAGACGCGCAGCGAGGTCCCCGCAGCGGGGACACTGAATCGTGTCATAAATTTATAGAAGCCCGAGCTGAGACGGAAAAAAACAGAAAAAACGAGAGGGGAGCTAAATAAGTTTTAATCCCATTTTGTTGGATTTCTGTAACGTGCAACGATGTGTGGCAAATCTTTGTTGCTGTTGCAACAGCTGTAGTGTTAGCGTAGGTGCTTCTGTGTGAATGTGTGGCACCTGTTTGTGTAGGGGAAAGATAAGCGACAACAGCAGGCAGATGGCCAGACCAACAGGCGGCAGCAAAAAGGCAGAGATTCCCGTTTTAGCGCTTGGCAAAAATTAACAAGGGCCAACACTATGCAACAAAAAGTTGAAGCAACTGGCACACTGCCAATTCAGAAACTTTGTTTACCTTATGTTGGACTCATGGACTCCTATGGAATGAACCTTTTAATCCCTCAATTTTTCTTCTACACCGAAACGTCAACAAGAACCGAAATCCCTGCTGTTTAGTGCACTGATCATCGGCCATAATTATCGCCTGTTAAGTCTGGTCCGTACTTTCATTAGGCCGTGATTGGCTAACATTTCTCGCAGAAAAAATAGCACCGAATATTCTGTGCCGTGTGGCTGCAGCGCAAGTATCTATTTAATTTGCATTTTACACGCGAAAATAGTTTGCATATCGAGAAACAGAGAGAATGTTTGTGCACCCTGCCGGTGCTCTGCCCCTACTGCCTCGCGCATTACTCATACGCAGTGTGCGCCAAATTGCTTGCATGCCGCTTACATACCCGCAGGTCAGCTGCATGGATGTGTGTGTGGTTGTGTTTGTGTCTGTGTGTGTGTGCGTAATAATTAGAAGTTAACTTTTAATTGGGCGAGCATAAATGATTGAATGAGCTGCCGTTAGTTGAGCACAAAAAAGATACACAGCCCGCAGGGACCTCCACTCACCCCTCTCTCGAATGCCTTAAATACCCCGCTCATGCCTCTCCCGAATTCCTTAACTATTTCCAATTAATAGACGGGCAATGGATGGCACGTAAATGCGCTTAAGCGGCACTTTGGGCCAGCAACTTGCAGCGGCAGAGGCAGAGACGGCGCCCAGTAGCAGCAGAAATCAAAGCAAATTACAAATAATTAGTAACGCATTCTCTTATGAACCCAGTGAGTGAGATGCTGCGCTGCTCATTACGAAAAGTTAATCGGGGGCAGAGAGAAAGAGAGCCTGCTCCGTCGAGAAATGCTCTCTGGACCGTTATTATAACGTTTTACCATTCAGTGGACAGTCGCCGGGGGAGGGTGAGACAACAGGTAAGAGTGGTATGGATTATGGAATGTGCATTATGTAGAAATATAGATTTAATAAGTGGAAACAAAATTATAGATAATGATGGCTGACTACCAGCACATTATTGGAAATCAAATTCTACAGAATTATACATCAAAGTTATATTTTCTTTTAGCTCGAAAACAAGAACATACCTTTCGATGCAAAGACTACAGGGAATAAATAGTGAGCGGTTAATTATGCTGACGAAAAGTGCACAAAGATTTTTTTGCTGGTGCGCTCAGCATTTGAAAAAGTAGGCAAAAAATTGGCAGAAAGTGTACAAAAAGTGCGCTGCAAAAGTGGCTGGGGAGAACCAGAGAAAAAGTTTGATGAGTGTTTAATACTTTCAGCAATAAGTAGAGGATAGCAAAGGCTATGCTGGGCATAAGAAAAATATATACTTAAAACTGGCATTAAAATTCTGTTTAATATTAAAATGAGCTATTTTGAGTTTGAGCGTCAAAGTGCCAGCTTCTTCCCCTACTTATGTGGTATCTGGTGTGCCTATCACTATTTTCCCTACGCACGCTAATGAGTATAGTTCAAGAGGCGAAGTACTCAAAAAAGAGAGAACTTTGGCGAACTTTCGCGAGTGTCTTAATGAAGTCCAAGAGAACAAAAACGTCTGCAACGGGAATGGCTGCTAAAATGTTTACTAAATTTACCATTTTGGTTAAGTTAGTCGGAATAAAATTGTAAGAGAAAAATCTGCTTAAGAAAATCCCATAATTATTCAATATTTGGACAAGTTTATTTCTCCATCGGTGATTTGCTGTCGCTGTCCATCCATTAAATCCTATCCCAACTCACCCCACTCTGGGCTTGCAGTCTGCCATAGAAAACCTTTTGGTTACATTGTCTAACCCCTTTCTGATCTGTAGTCTGGTCCAGAGAATGGCAGTTGATTGTCTTGACAGGCAGAGCATGCCAACCCCTCAAAGTGCTTTCAATGGAGAGCATCCAGCAATCTTGTATCTCATCCTGCCGCCCCTTTCTTACCCTCAAAAACACTTTGCGTTAAGCTAAGCGATTATTTGCTACTTTCTTTACTTTTTCTTTTTGCATTTGCATTTTGTCGAGTTGCCAAGTGGAAGCGCCGGACCGGCACAGCAGAGGATATGCCTCACTCCCCTCTCATCACATTTACTGGAGCCTTTTGAAATTAGCCGAGCGCTACAGTGGCTTTAAGCCAAGCTAGCTGCTGAATTATTAAGCAGCCCTAATGCATTTCATGCGTTTCGGGGGCAGAATTGCACACCTCAAATATTGCATTGATGCATGCCCCGAGGGGCAGCCCTGGATGGAGCTAGGAGCAGCTGCAACACTGAAGTTGTGGGTGCTTTTAGCCAGACTCTGGCCAGTCCTTAGCTGGCAGCTGGAGGAGCACACTGATTGATTGCCAGTCGGTGGGGGAGTGAGACAATTAAAAAAGGGCTCTCCACGGGTGGGTTTCCCACCTGAAACTGAGTTTCAAGGAGTCCCAATTGCACCGAGGCTGAAGGAGAAATGTCTGGTCTGGACTGGACCAACCCTTGTCGCTTTCATCCATTCCATCAAGCATCAAGCATCTATCCATTCACACTCACTCGGCGTACACTAATAAATTATTCACATATTCATTACGCGCGCGGCAGTGGCAGTTGCAAGAAGCCAGCTACTCTCCAGCACTCTCCAGCACTTTCCGGCGTTGATGAAACATTTTCAGTGATTTCAATTTGCACTTGAGCTGCAAGCTAGTCGGAAACGCAGCCCATTGAAGCTGCCAACAAACAAACAAACAAGCGAATGGGAATCATACAAATTATGTAAAATTAATTGCCACACAAATTGATGGGCGCTGAAAGTCGTAACGGAATCGGAATCGCGACAACCACAATTGGCAAATAATTTCGCTAGTGCCGACAAACATTCAGTTTGGCCAACTGTAATTAAAATAATTGAAATACACTAGCCATATAGAGCACCGCATCGTGGTCTAACCAGACTAAAAACTGCACCAATAAATGGCAGAACAATCGCAGGCCTAACCACATTTATTGATTGCATATCTAACGGCAGGGTATGGTGTTGCATACAGTCTGTAAAGTAAAGCCCATTTCGGATGTTGATTAGGTAAAACATTTTGGCGGCTTTGTGCTGCATTTGTGAATGATTTTAGCACCGAAGCCAATAAATCAGCTTTGGCACATTTATTCGATTTCTGGGCATCAGGCAATTTGTGCGGTACAATTTTAAAATATATTTCTGATGCGCTCTTTGAGTGCTGTGCAATTTATGAGCCATATAAAACGAATCAACCTGCACCAAATGCCCCAACGGTACGTGGTTTTCTGTGTCTTCTGTGACATCTAAACATTCTTTGTGATGTTGCTTTCAAATCCTCAGTTCAGCTGAATTTTTTATATTTTTGTTGATTTTTTCACTGTTTTTTTATTAGCCCAAAAACGCAAACAATGTCAATCCAGCAGTACAATAAGAAGAATCCCCGAAACAGCTAAAGCAAGTGAAACTCAATTATCATTCATGGCAGAAAGTTAAAGCTCTGGGAAATTGAATGTGGAATGTGTGGGAACACAGTACGGGATGGGGGTACGCGCGGCAAGCCAGCGGGCAGTCAAATGGAAATGAAGCAAATGGAATTCAAACTGAATGATGTCGCATGCAAATTGTTGCCCAAAAACTATGCGACTTTCTCGCTCTTTTTTGCCATGAAAACTCACGCCAAACAATCAAACAAATTGAATATAAATTCACGTTTAAAAGTGAAAGCCGAGAAATTGTTCGCGCGAGCACAATACAAGGGAAGAGCATGGGAAAACAAGGGAATGCAAGGGAAACGCTGAGCGGGAAAGGAAGGGAAAGGAAGAAAAGCTGCCTGGAAGGAAAATCCGCCTTCAAGGAAAACCTGCAGCGGATGTGAGTATTGTGGAGGGGGGTGGGAGGGAAATGTTGATGCCTTCTCTGGTTACAAATTACTGAAGTCGACGCATGTAAATTGCTGGAAATAAAAAACCCAAGCGAGAATTCCCTGCCTCGAGCCGGCAGGCACCACGCACTGCGAACCACGCACACTGCCTACAACTAGTCCACACTCACACAAAGAGAGAGAGAGAGAGAGATAAAAACGTGGCAGTTTTCTTTTAAATTTTGCAACAACAACAAACAGCATTTTGGCCCGTAGTTGTTTTTATTTAATTTTCATTTTTACGACAACAGCCCAGCAAAACAAAAAACACACACACACAAGAGGAAAGGAAATCTCTGTGAGTGTTGGCAGGGGTAAGGGAGCACTGAGGATATCAGCAAAAACCCAAAGAAATTTTCAGACAATTTCTTACCGCAGGAGCCTTAGAGCAAACGTGAAGCCTCGGAGCTTCCTTCAACCAAAACGAGGAGCCTTAGAGTCTCCCCCAACTGAGCCAGAGCCGCAGGGGAGATTGAGTCAAAATCCTAGAAGTCCTAGAATGCGAGGCAGCTGCTTTCTTGACGATGTCTGTCCACAGCCAGACAGATGAACATGCAACTACCGCTGCTCCTGCTGCTGCTGCTGCTGCTGCTGTTGCTGTTGCGGCTGGCAAGACAGCAATCAGAGCTGTTAGAGCCCCTGAATTTCAAGAATGCAAACATCGCAAAATGATAAACTTTATATGCTCTCCGATGAACTTTGCCCCAAACTTTTGAGTACAATGCTCAACGAACTGGGAACTAAGATGGGGAGGACTGGTATGGTAGATGGAAGAACTAAGATGCGGACTGGCACAGAAGCTGCGCTGCGGTTGGCTGAATTCTTTATTAATCACAAAGATTGAATGGGAACTCGTTGCTGTTTTTGATTATATTGAAAGTACGAGAAATTAGGTGGCTTTGGCAATTGGCCACTAAAAAAACATATGGGGTCTATTTTTTATTGAGCAGAACTTAAGAACTCGTTTCCTTTGGCTTCAAAAAATTCAAATAATTGTAACTTTCATTAGGGATACTTACAAAAATAGCAAAATACTGTAAAGATGAAAATGAACCTTTGTTCTGCTAAAAAAAGAGCTTTTTCTGCGGCCTAGTCGTTTCTTTAGTGTAAAACTTTTCTTTGTCTGTGTCTGCCTCTTTGGATGCCAGCTGTTTTTTCTGGAATCTTCTTTCAGCAAACTATTATGCAAAACAGTTAAAAATACATTGAACAGCGATGCCAATTTATGCAATTTGCAATCAGCTATAAGAGAACGAGGCAGAGGGAAGCAGCAGCAGGCAGAGGGAAGCAGAAACATGTTTTGAGGCAACAGCTGCTGCTGCTGCTGCTGCTGCTGCAAAAGACGGGAACAGCAACAAGAATGTTGCAGCAGTTACTTTGAAGTGTTCGATGCTGTTGCTGCTGCTGCCACCACTTACAAATCATTGAAAATTCAACACATTGCTAATGCGACACGTTGTCGCGACTGTCACAACACTTTGTTGTGTGCTCAGGATACCATACAAAGTACATATGCATATGTATGTACATCAAAACATATATACACATGCATATTTACATGAATGTATATGTTGTTGTTGTGTGCCACATTGTGTTGCACTTGTTATTAAGTAGTCGGTACTTGCGCGCACAATTTTGAACGTAATGACAACCTGGAGGGCAGAATGCCTACGGCAAAGCGCGAACATCGCGTGCCAGGGCCGCGCGGCGACATCCACTCAAAGTGCTTGAACTCGGTGGGTTAAAGGCAGCAGGGAGTGCCAAGGGTTGGAGTGGTGTGTTGCAACCACCAGCTCGTACATGTGATTTGCATGTTTAGCGAAATTAGCGCACTAACAACAGCTGCTGCTGCGGCCTGCCAGCATGAGGCTAGCTGCCTGCGTTCCTGCCTGCCTGCCTGCCTGCAAGTTTGCCTGCTGCATTTTAATAACTGCTAAAGCAGACAAACAAACATTGCACACACACACACACATAAACCATTATTAATTTAGTCAGCAAGCGTACATATACTCCTCCTCGCCTGTCGAGCCACTTTAAATTAATTTTAATGACTTTCCCCCCATTGCCAAGCCAATTCCAATTGCAACTGCAGCCGCGGCCTCTGACCATGGCACTCGTTGAACTCATTTGCTCGAACAAGTCAATTATGGCTTTTGGTTTTCTGATACGTGCACGTAGAGACAACATGTCGGGCATACAAAGAGAAGGTGGCAAAAAGAAAATCCGTCAGAAAGAAGCAAAATATCTGCTCCAACTCCAACCAACCCCAAAAATACTTTCCCAAAAGCAGCAATAACAAAATTATTAAGATTAATGGGGAAAAAAAAATGCAGCTTGGCCTGGACCATAAATAATACGAATTCATTTTGATGCCAGCCCCGCCTCTGGTCAACCCGAACGGCCTTTAATGAGTTTCAAGCTGCTGAAAATTTGTTCATTTGTTAAGTCAATAAGCGGCTGGTTGGCCAGAAAAGCGGCTTAAAAACTTTCTTATAGGATTTTGGCAGCCGCAGACATCAAACGATAAAAGCTCAAAAAACTCTCGCCAATAAGTGAGGGGCGAACTTTTCTCAAGAAAACATAAACTGAAACTCAATTTTGGGTGTTGGTAAAGTGGATTCTAGTCAAACATATTCTAGTAAATTAGTTGAAAATATGCTTAAAGCTCTTTATTTATTCAGCAAACGCACACCAAAACACACACATTTATCCATTAAATCCGCCGAGAGCTATGCTTAATAAGTCATGCGGCGGCAGGGGCTTATTAGATAATTTCATGATTTATTTATGTGCAGCCACAATTTTCACTTGCAGAAATCTCTGTTTGCAGACAGCCAGCGAGAGAGCCAGAGAGCAGTCCGAGCGAATTCAGGATAATGCTTGGCAATTACCAAAAACTAATCATACATGGAATAATTTACCAGCGACTTTTGTCTGCTCAAGCAAAATGCCTGCAGCTGCTTTTAATACACTGTGCAGCATAAATTGCTTGTCTCACGAATATTCTGTGCAATTTTCAATTATAAACTCATACGAAGAAGAGCTTAAAATACAATTAAACAATATTTAACAAGGTTTCGTATTAATTTCATGTATTGTGGGTCTTGTTTTCACACTTTGGCTAGGTCCTAATACACGCACTTCCTAAAATCTAACCGAAATCCCACTATTGGCAGTGCTGACCGCAAATCCTGTTTGTTCGGCACACATCATCCTTGTAGGACACTCAACTAAAAGACTTGAGTGTGGGCAAGTAAAACACTTTTGGCAATTGCAGAGTAAATATGGTTAAGTAAATGAAAATTCAATTTAAAGTACAAAGATGTTGCCAAAAGTTCGTAGTGATTTTATTTGTGTGTCTGCAGTCTCACTTGTAGCCAGCATATTTAGCCAGAAAACCAAATTAATTAAAATATATTTACGTATGTATTTATACGTTTTGTGCGCAGAACCAGGTACAGTAATTCTGTCTGCGTTAAGTACAATTAGCTCCGGGACAGCCGCAATAGCACACGTGTGTGTGTTTTCGCTTTTGAACTACAAAGAAAAATATACAAATATAAAAGTGCGGCTAAAATTATAAAACTGAATAACTTTTTCAGAAATTCCATGCGTGCCACACAACTTTTAGCGCTTGCAATTAAATTAGCAGCCTCAAACACACACGAGCACTCACACTCGCACTGACACACTCGCAAAACAGCGGCACACCAAAAACGTGTCGCGCCTGCGACTATGCAATAAGTAATTCTTTTTGCATATTTTTGTACGTAGTATACCCTGTAAACTATGGGTACATGCAGGTGTAGACTGCCTTCATCTGGACGGATGAAATGGTAGGCAGAGTGCACTTTTATGCTGCCCATGAAGATTATTAACTACAATTTTATATCGATTCCTTCGGTGTCGACTTCTAATTCCCTTTCGTTTGGCTAGAAATAATTCCCAGTTAATTCAACAAATTTGTTCCTTTACTAGTTTACTCCAGTTAGCGGGTGTCTTTAGTTCCTGACATGTGAGCTGCTCTAGAAGTTTCTATTTAGTTGCAGCCAGACACTAGTGGCACTGTACAATGTGCATGTGCTGCATGGGGCAAGCAGCTCCAAGCATTTTGTGTGTCAGTTTTATGTTTTTACAACCTCTGCGCGCTCCATGCCGCTGCATGACCAAATTGATTAAAAATGTTGCCAAAGTTGGTCTTACAAATATTTTTAGTTAACGCCCCACCCAGCGCTGCCTCGCCCACGCTCTAGATACGCCCACACGCGGCGCGTTGTCGCTTTGCCAGAGGGAGCCTGGGAGACAGAAGGTTCTATGGGGGGTCGCGGGTTACATATTTCCATTTTAATAATTGATTTTTCGCGTGCGTATAACGCGCCACCATGTCGTATGCGCAATGCCAAAGGCAGACTGCATATTTACTTAGAACCTAAGACTTAGAGAGAGGATATCCAAGTGGCAGTTGGTCTTAGTGCATGTCGACACGTGCGCTTTTTAATAAGCCAAGACAGGCAGGCAGGCCGCCAGGCAGGCAGACAGGCAGGAAAGCTTTGGGGCCAGGCAGGTAAGCTCAAATCTTGGCCAACTTTCCCGAGTCGTAGTCGCAGTCGGCGACGCACACGGCAGGCAGGCTTGATGCATGAGTAATATTCCAGAGGAATTTCATTTGCGGCACTGCACAGGAATGCTTCATGTTGGCGTAGGTTATGGCTGTGACTGCCATTACACCCAGCTACACACGCACACACGCACACACACACACTCGTATGTTTGTTTGTGTGTAAATTCCTGAGAAAGTTCATCAACTGCAATCCTTCAACTACTGACTCCAACTTGCCTCCCACATTTAATGATGCATGTCGCCCCGAGGGCTGGTCAGCAATGGGCTCCAGCATCAGCCTCAGCCTGCGAATTATGTGGCAACTTTTGTTAGAAAGGTTTTGGCCATGGCTCTGGCTCTCTGTCTCTATCTCGCTCTGCATTGCATATGCTGGCCGCAGGCATTGAACTTTTGCAATTACAAGCATTACCTAGCTAAGCGGAAACGGAAGGAATAAACTCGAGAGCTGAGCGCTCTCAGCTGTACCCGGTTTGGCTCTCTCTAAATGAAAATGGCTACTTTTGGACTGCCTAAATGCCTGACTAACTGACTGGCTGGCTCACTCAACGGAGTCTGCCCCTCAAATATGTATCTTTTGCAAAATAGGTCAACTGCACACTCAATAGAAACAGACATGTGGCCCCTGACGATGACTCCCGGCTCTGATTCTGACTCTGGCTCTGCCTCTCCACTGTCAGCATGTTACACTTTACATTTCTTACTTTTTTCTCCTTTTGCTGCAACCATATTATTCCCACATACATTTCCAGAACGCGCCTTTTTTGATCAAGTGCATTTCAGCCAGCGAGCTAACGAAGTAGAAACTTAAGCTGCCGACGCGTCGACCGATGCCAGAACTTTGGCAACGAGGCAACACATCTGCACGTAGCAAATACCCTAGCAAAACGGGTTCAGAGAAGTAAGATTTACACTGGTACAAATATTCCCTAAACAAAGGGGAACCTAAACATAAATAAATATAAAAAATAATCAACATACAGAGTTCCTTCAAGCATTAGTTTGTCCTTTAAAGTCTCTTCATAAGAGCATCAACAGTGTGTGGTGAACTCAATCAGAATTCGTTCCGTTTCTTCTCTTCGCTCTCCTCTTTGATTATTTATTTGCTAGTTCTGGCTCCCAAAATGGCACAACGGCAGACTTTGGCAGTAACCCGTACTACTTTCCCCCTCACCAAGTGGGTCATTCGGCACACAGGACCCAGTCCCACACTTCCTGTGCCAGCGCTGAGCTCTGGCATATGTATGTGACCCCGCACCATGCTATGCTCCTCTCTCCAGGCAACAATCAAATAGTCACTAAGCATATAAGCACAAGCACATACCCCGAGTATATCCCGCTAATTAATGAAAACAATTAGTAAATTAACTTTGCCATTTCCGCACAATGTCAACCAATGTGCGGGGGGTGGCTTGGATCGGATCTGTGCGGCTGCTACAGGGATTACTGTTAACATAAAAACGCAAACGCTGGCAATAAATGCGAATTTGTATGCCCAAAAATATTTATGCTAATTGAACTTGTTTACCCGTGCGTGCATACATATGAATATGGCTACATTTACACAGATACTCGTATGGATACATATTCCTGTGTGTGAATAGGTCAAGGAGCGGTCTCTTCGAACATTTAGCTGACGTCTACAATTTCGTTTTTGTTTGTCTCAAGGAATAGCCAAAATGCCGCAGGTTGGCAGTCAAAGAATATTCTCGATTTCATTTTCACAAAATGAAGACAAGGAAAATACATTTGAGAAGATATCGCAGCTGCGAGATATCTTTCTTTTATTAAATTTTGATAAATCTAAACTGGGAACATCGCTTACTGCGTGTCTCTGATTTCTTGTGACAACAGAAATCGGGCGGAGCAAATATTTTATATTTGTTCCATAGCCATAGCAGCCGCAAAACAAGAGGCATTGCAAAAAGGAGAGGAAAATGTTCAGCGAGAGTCTGATTGCGAGGTAGAAGAATTTTCATACATACGCGCATGGCGCCATTCCCTTTTTGTTGCTGCCAAAATTGTATTTGCATGTCAATTGTGCTTGTTTATCTCGCGTTATTATAACTGACATATCCACGACTTACGCGTGGGATCAGCGCGCAAGAGAGTCAGACAGTTGGACAGATGGAGAGATAGACAGACAGATGGATAGAAGGCCGCATAGATTGGACAGTACATAGGTCAGGGGGCATTGCGGCTGATGTGATGGCTCTGATATTGTAATGGCAATATTTAAGGCAAGTCATGTAATGTATTTGCAAATCATAATTTGCATACTCGTAACTCGAACAATCATCAGAGAGTGGAGCCACAACAAATCACCAAATTTTGGCATGGGACTAATGAATAATGGAGAAGATTCGTCGTATGATATATGTAAATATTAAAGATAACAAGCGGTAAGAATTCATAACAAGAAAAGTGTATTGAAAAAAGGTGCAAAAAGAGAAGACACATAAAAAAGAAAAATAATCCAAAGTAGATCCACAAATTCGGTTGTTTGGGTACATCACCACTATCTTAAGTAACTTAACTCAGAGAGGAGGAGAAGCCCCATAGGAAGTCATTATTTTACCATCAATATTTTGGGTATGCCAGCACAATCGATTTTGCCATAAATTTTGTTTACCTTTCGCTATATGAAAAGTGCAAGATTGCGTACAGTAAACACATTCAGCAAATGCAATTAGTTCTCAGTCTTTGGGTCTGACTCACTGCTGACTCAACTCGCAGTTCATCAGGCAGCACCCCTACCCCATTCCTTCCCCTGCCACACCGAACAGTGCCGAAGATCGTAAACATTTTAACAACCTTTTGCAAAAGCAATTAATGACCGAAATTTTACAGCACTATAAAATCAAACTATTAACAGCAGTAAGTAATTCCCAAAATTGTGCCTGAGCTTATGCTTTTGAAGCTCTCCAAAACCCATGAAAATATTTACGCACATCTTTTTAATATAGCCACAACCATTTGTGCATGCAAACAAAAGTTAAAGCTGGCAAGGGTCCTAGCTGCTGGGTGCTGGCTGCTGGTTACTGGACTCGTGGTTGTTGGCTAACCAAAGTCAAAAACAGACCAGGACCGGGCCACAGTGATGGCCAGACTTTTATGCTGACGGGCATGTTAATGATTGGAAAATCTTACTTGACTAGTGGCAGATAAAACCGCAAAGAGTGTAATGAAAATATTGTATAAAAATAAAACAAAAAGAAAAACGAAAACATAAATGATGACATGAAAGATATTTCATATTTATGTGGTAAGCGACAAGAATGCAATTAAGACGACCGACCAGAGAGATGAAAGTAATTGAAAAATATGTCACACAAATAAAAATATCAATCACAATGGGATAAACGGCAGAGAAAATCCATTATATGAGGACTCTTTGAACTGGCGATGAACTCTCGGCAACTCTGCCACCAATTGACGCACACATTAGTGTCGGCTTCGACCTAAAGCTCTCTCTCTCTCAACACGTACACCTCATGCATTTTTATAGGCCTACTCCTTGGCGTAGGTCATAAATTGTTTTCGGACAAATCCACTGAAATTTGTACACCTGGTTCCGGGGTTCCCAGCTAGGCTGTTGTGTATGGCAAAATTATTATTGATAAGCATAAAAATAACACGCGCGTGTCAAAAATGTTCACTCAATGGATGATGGCTACTGGTTACGTGGATGCCATACGCAAAGGTGTTATGTTATGCACACATTGATGGCTGGTGGTAATGCGACTACACAGCTTTTGGAGGGCTGTAATTATGGGAGTACAGTGGCAGATTGCCACGGCCATGCCACAACTGTTATAAACTCGTTAACACACACACAACACACCCAGAGACTCACACCCACACATGGAGACTCGAACACAAATACAACTTTAAGCTCTGCTTTACAAAATGTTGCTTTCATCAAGCAGTTAACCTCGCAGCAGCCACCAGTGCCAGAAAGAGAGAGAAGGAGGGAGTGGACGAGTAAGAGAAATCCAGGAAAAATAAGCAGCCAGCACCCAAGTCACAGACAGACACAAAAAACTCACTCCAAAGCCGCTACTAGATCCTGGGATCTGCTGCTGTAGTTCGGAATCTGGCGTGGGAGGTAAAAAAAAAGTTAAAGAAAACACCAACTGGAAATTTTACTTTGTAATAACAGTTTCCACCGCACATAGATACACCTATGCATGCACACATACACACAAAGCATTTGGCTGCTGTGTGGCAAGTTTTAGGCAACAGCCGACAAAAGTGTGCAAGAATATTCAAAATAAATTTCTTAAACAATTCAAGTTAAATTCTACATTAAAGTTTGTTAAACGCAGATAGGGAGTGTTTTTATTGGTGCCCCTGCTGTACCCCTTTCAACCCACCTGCGACACCTTTGTCGCCTGCACGTACTCATATGCTCTTATCCTTTTTTTTTAGCATCCTTCTCGCCACTGTAATTGCGCATTCCGTTGTGCGCCTTGCAATTTATATTCCACCACCACACACACACACAAAGCACACACAAACACACCACACACACAGCAAATAGTACAACAAAATGTGTACAAAATGGTAAAAAAATAAATGACCAAAAATGTTGGTGGGGCACACAAAATACGGAGTAAAACTTAAAATGGAAAAAAATACATGCACGGAAAATGCTCGGGAGAGAGCCCCAAAAGTTTTGTGTGCATCTGGCAGGCTAATAAATCTGGCAAATATTTAAAGAAATGCCGCTAGAGATGGGGCGGGAGAGAGCGAGATGGGATATAGTTTTATTGTTATCATGTAAACGAATTGTTGCCCAACAAAACTGTGCAGAGAGTGGACCAGCTGCCCCAACCTCCTCCACTTCCAGGACCAAAATCTTTGACAACTATCTCTCTCTCGCTGTATCTCCTTCCCCGTTTTCGCCGGGGACAATATCAATTTGCAAGACAATGAATCGAAGTTTGTCCCTCGTTAGGTTGCCAGTGCCAATGCATTTGATTGCACTATCCTTCATTGGCTACTTGTTCACTTGATATCAGATTTTCTTTTTGCTTTCGCAGGGCATTTTTGCCCTCTCTCTTGCTAGCTTTCTCTCGCTTTTCCTTCCTGTGTGCAAGTTCGCTCCAGTTTCCGGTGACCCATTGAGGGTTTTTGGCATAAACTGATTTGGCTTTTGATTTCTCTCGGTTTTTCCCTTTTTTCCCTGCTTGCCCCTGCTGCCTGTCCCTCGTTGAACTTTGTTTTATTGACTTTGCGGTTGAAAAAAAACGCATACGCAAATTGGAATGACAAATTGCTAAATAAGTCATACCACAAAAAATGTCCAAAGTTTTGGCCAACTTTCCCATGTGTTCCATTCCGTTCCGCATGTGTGTGCGATTGTGTCTGTTGTGTGAATTTGGGTTTACCCCCACCACCAGCACCCTTTGTGCTTTTAATGGCACTCATTATGTTGCACTTTTTGCCAGCGTCCTTTTGTGTGGGCAAGTTTGGAGAATTGGCAAATTTGATTTAAATTAGTTTAGTTTGATTGCCTCCGCCTGTGTGTGTCTGAACGGCACTGGATCTGGTCCTGGCAATTTCATCAAAAATACAAATTAGTTGCACAATTTTTGGTTTATTTTTTTGTGTCCACCCCCTGGTGCAGCCTTTTATGCAGAATTTTACCGCAAATTGTAATTAAAAGCGAATTAGTTGTGGGGGCCCCAGCACGTTGCAGAATTGTCCCATCAGTCACGTTCTGGCTTTAACTTTAATTGGGGGGAATTCCCTTTTTGTTGACAACACACGTTTATCTGCAGGCGACTTGAATGGTACTTTAAATTGGTCGAAATCAGTAAAGTGCTTTAATTATCTTACACAGTGCATTCCGGAAAGGAACTAAAACATTTATAAATAATTGCATTTCTAAGCCAGATATCGACAGATATGACTGCATACTCCTGACTGTACCTTAAGCGTATCTGTCTTTACTTGTCATTTGATATCCACATACACAATTAAATGAATTTATCAAATTTTAACCAAGATAAACTCCTCTTAGCATTTATTTTTTAGTCTTGAACGAGACGTGTCGCCATTGTAGCTCTTCAACTCAAAGGAAAACTCATTGCTCAGCATACCTAACCACAATTCCTTTGGCACAACCAACATCCAGCATTGCCTTCGCCACTTAGCATTCTGCCACACACACAACGTCTCAAATTACAGGCCAAGACTAGCCCTGTCCCTGTTCGTCTCTCTTTCGTTATAGATTAAATAAATTCCAAAATAGTTGCAGCCGAAGATACATGATATGTCCACAAGTGTGTCAGTTGCTGTGTGTTTGTCCATTCACTTAACTGCTTTCGAGTGCAAATGTCTGCAGTTAACATGCTGAGCAAATACTTTGCATATGCCTCCCCATACGTTTTCCCCCAGCTAATTGCGTATACGCAGCGTGTGTCTCGGATACTTCAGGAGACTATCCATTATGTGGCTTGGGCCAGGAAAATAATTAGACATTTGGCATTATTTGTGGGCCATCAAATTTAATTTAGTGCTGGCAAGAGGTCAGGCGTTGCCAATGACCACGCCCCTGAACACACACATGACTGAGGGCGGCAACCGATGCCAGGCAGCACATCGAGTCTCTCGGAGGCTGTTAATTCTCATCACGTTTAATCTAATGGCAGCACGTTAACTTTGAAGCGTAGAATTGGAATTCAATATGTTTTTCCTCTTATATAAAATGGGTATGCGGCTTCCTCATACCACCCTCGCCGCCTTTTTGCTCTTTGCCAAACTTTTTCCCATCATCTCTAGGCAAAGTGAATGTCTCTCTGTCTGTTTGTTTGTCTGTGTGAGAAGCCAAACAAACACACACAAAAAAATCTCCAAAATTCCAACTTTTCTGCTGACTTATTTCAGCCTGCTGGATTATTATAATGAATATTTAATATAACTTTCTCCGGCTCGACTCTCCCGGCTGTAAATCTTTTATTTCTTTTGCCCAGCAAATTTAATAATTGAAATCAGAAAATTGTGTTTCGCTCGCACTTTCTTAAAAATTGTATTCCACTTTAGCTTTTGTTCATTTTGCGTCCTTTGCTGGCCTTGTCATTAATTAAGTTATTTAAATTGGCATAACCGTGACGACAAGGAGGGTATAACAAACTTGTGTCGTGTCCCATGAATGGAAAAATCACCCAAATATGGGGGGAATTAGTGGCTGTCAGTCAAATATTTTCACATATTTGTAAAAGTATTATTTTCAGCTCTCCTCCAAATCCGAGAAAAACGGTACCCCATAGTCGCAATGCCTCTGCTGCCTCTCTGATTTATGCTCCTTGAGGGACGGCCAGGCAATGTCCTGGCCTCTGAGCATTTTAATTGTTTCATTTTGTGGCTAAATCCGCAACAAGGCGGCATGCATATGGAGGCATGCAATTAAATCCCGCATGACTTTCCGCAACCGTTATGGTCGCCATTAACTCCAGTCGCAGTGGTGACCGACCGGCCTGTATGCTCATTTGATTTTAACCACTCGAGAAGATACCCGTAACTGGCCAGTAGCCAGTGGCCAGTGTCCTGTGTATCTGCACATGACACGGAGTAACTCTTCAACTCGTGGCTGTTCCGACTGTTCTCTCTCCTGCTGACAGTATCAATTGTCGCCTGTCGGAATCGCGTGCCTGACTGCCCGACACGGCACGGCACATTATAATAAGTTCTCTTATTCGTGGCCGTACTCGTGCACATCCCGGGCAGACAACATTATTCATGCCTTCATGGCATAATTACATTTTCAATTGCTTTTATGGCCAATGGCACGACTTTTTCGTTGCGTTCCGTTTCGTTTGGGTTTGGGTTTTTGGGGGGCTTCACTCCTTAACGGTCTGTTAGGCCGTTTTGTTAATGACAAATGGAAACATTTTACTGACATTTTCCGGCGTGGGCCAAAAGCAACAAACGAACTGCTGGATGTTGATGTGGAAGCGGATGTGGATGACCGACTTGTACTTCTTCACTCACTACAATTGTGTTTAATTAACATTTTCTGATGTGCAAAAGCGTACAATTTCACTCTCTGCCTGCCTGTGTATGTGTGTGTGTGTGTGTCTTGCTCATTTTTCATCCAATTCTCTTTCCGTGTAGCCGGATTTTGCACAGGGACCAGCAGGAAATCGTCTTGGGGGCATTTGCTTTCCGCTTTTCCTTTGCTTTCATTTCACGGGTACATTTTTTTGGGTGTTATTATATCATCATATATTTTAGAAATTACATTTCTTTCTGGCAATTATATAAACATAAATTACCCGAGAATGAAGTTCAAACTGGTGGGAGACAAATGAGACAAGATTAAATTGTTTTTTAACGTTTGCTGGACATTTGCTTGAGCGCTGAGAAAAACTAATTTTGTGTTTTATGGAGCACTTCATCAGTGATAAAAATTCACTCATAAAATTCCTCAAATTTCTCTTGAATTGTAAAAAATATTTTCAACAATATCATAAAATATTTTGCATCTTCTTCAAAGGAAAATCATTTAGTTACTCTGAGTATTTTCTCTTTTTCGGGGAAGGCAATCGCAAGTCAATTACTGTTTACTTCACGCCTCTGTCCAAATTGTTTTATTCATTTGATTTGTGTGTGCCTTTTCTGGATTCCTCATCGATTCCTCAATTTTCTTCTGAAATGTTTCAGCATTTTTTCATTTCATGGCTTCTGCAGGGCACATTTCTCCCAGTCCTCCACAAATATTGACCTTCTTAATTAATTGGTTTTTGCTTAAATAATCAGGGCCCATGCAGAGCAGACTCGATGCCACTTTTAAGCTGACCTTTTGCAGCGGGAGCAGGAAGGAAGCTGCTTCTGGCTGTCGGTTGCCTTAGGCCAAATTAAATATTTAAATATGTGAAACACACGCGCCAGCCGAAATGGGAAAGTACGAAAACACAAAAAAAAAAAACAGCAGCAACAAATGAAATGAAAATATTTTTGCTGTTTTTATTCGTCTGCAGAAGCTGGGCCATACATTTTCGGTAAATATTGTTAAGGAACCGCCCACAAACAGGCAGATAGCCGGCAAATGAAATCATTTACAAAATGGGCAACGACAATGAAGAAAAAAATACTCACTTTGGCCACCGCAAGCTTGTACACCCTCAAGAATGCTCTAAGAAGAATGCGTTCAAAAAAATATATTTTCCCTGTCTCCTGCAAACGTCTGCCTAAAACCACAATACCCTCTGCCATAATATAAAAATACTTTATTTAAATTTATTTATTTTGCATTCTACGCATTCGAAACATTTTTGCAATAATAACAAAATCAATAAATGCGCCACAGCGGCGTCTCGTCAATAAACTGAATTTCCCTCCAATTTTCGTCGATTTATCTTGATTGTCCTTGTGGTCCTAGCCACGGCAATGGCCGTGATAAACAGTCTTTAGGAGGAGAGTAGCGGAGGAGATTTTGCAAACCAAACCATCCCCAGGAGAGAAATTCTCTGCATTTGTCGCCTGCCTTCTCCATCGCCAAGTGGGCTTAGGGCCCTCTAAGCCGCTGCGACATTATAAAATGCGTTTTGAATATTGCCAGAGTGGCTAATGATTGTTCTGTGGGGCCAGGCTTTTAACTCAACGGCAACTGAATGCCGTCACTTAGACCTAATGACTGTAATTGACCTTGGAGAGGAGCTGGGCAGAAGACTAGGACTGTAAATGGGATTGGAATTGTGTTGATTGAAAGCGATTGAAATTGAGTGGCACAGCATATTCAAATGGGAAAAAACAAATTGAAGTTGTCAGTAGAGAAAGTGTGAATGAGCTTCAAAGTGTAGCAATGTTTTGTGTGAAAATTAGCAACGATTTAGAAATTATGTAAGGGATTCAAAAGGTTTAACTCATTGACCCTGATAGAATGTAGTCTTTAAGGAATATAAATTCTATAAGAATGATATTTTAGGGCAAACTAATCTGGAAATATGGTTATAGCACTATAACATAAACCTAAGCAAAGAAAACTAATAATTTCTTTAATAATATAACATTAAATAAATTTTGCAATTAAAAGATATAACCAGAAATAAAATATTGCAATTAAAACGAAGTTTACACCTTCTGTGTAATGTAATTAAGTGCGTTTGGGGCTTGCCTTTTTTGCATAATTGCTAACATTTGAATGCCAGGCTTCAGCTACTATTTCAAACACCAATTCCTAGGCATACATTTAAATTAAAACACTAAAGCACAGCCTCGTGCTGTGCCACTGGAGGCTTTAGCTCGGATAACTAACACAAAAAAAAAACACGACGAGGACGACTACTATTTTTATGCATTTTTCACAATTACCCATACGCCTCGTGTGACCGACTGGCTCGGGGTCGGGTCATTACTTCACCTTGTGACTTTCGTTGGCGCAGCCAACCGGGAATTGTGGGAGGCGGGCAGGCGGGGAGGCGGGGAGCTGCCTGCCTGGTGGATACACGAATAATTTCCATAAGCTACCAAATTTATGCTAAAATAAGCGCCACATAAAATGCAAATAGTTAATATTACACTTTTTCTTGCTCGGCCGGGTTACACTTGCTCCCACCACCCACCCCACACCTTCGCCGTCATCCACTTTTCGCCTAGGCGCACTCCTCCCCAGCCCTCATCCATGGCCTGCCTTGAGATTCACTTCGTTTCGCTGAGTTCGTCATAATTAACTTATGCCCCGTGCCCCGTTTAACCAGGAGCAACGGGCTGAAGGGGCATGCGGCAGGGTAGCCATAGTTCATTGCATGCTCCACATTTTTTTTGGAGCGCGTGTACTACACGAGATTATGTTGATACTTATGATAATGATGCTCTCGCACCCATATATCTGACTTTTGTGTATCTAGGCATCGAGCTGCTCTCAGCCTTTTCTTAATGGTTAATGGCAATCATAATACCTTGTCCCCTTCTGCCCCTCCTGTATCACCATCTTCTGCTGTTGCGCTGCTTCGGTATTTGGAAAATAATGAACATTGCCTGTGTGTATTAATTACTGCCATAATTCACAAGCCCCCAACAACTCGCCCTTGGTTGTGGGACAGGGAGAGGTCCAGCTCCTTATAGCGTGTGTTGTCTGTTTGGCACAATTCTCGTAATTTGCGCAGTTCGTTCGCCTTGTTCGACGTACAATTTATTATTTGTCATCTGTTATTATGTCATTAAGGGCCCTTTTTTTTATTGCACTGGCGTTTATTTTTAATTATCATTTGATCAATTTTTTCACACCGCCAACCTTCCGCGACTGTCCTTGGGTCTGTCTGTAAATTCTGTACATACATTTCCCGTGTACAAGTAGCGAGTAAATTTTAATTTCATTCTGTTTTACATGGCAATTATGTTGTCGCTGGAACAACTGCGTTGAGGTAGATCGAGTGGCCAATTATCCCACAGAAATTGGAGTAAGGAGACGCGACCTACATTATTGGGGTGAATTATGTGGCTGGAACTATTTGTTTCTGTTTGGAACTGAATCTGGTTGAGATAAGTGCATATTTCAGATCAAAACTAAACATTATTATGGCATCTTTCCTAGACAAATATTAGCTGTAGAGAGTGTATCAGAGGGGTAAAGTTGAAAGTTGTATTGTTTGTATAACAGATTAAGCACTCAGTCGAATTTTCCGCTCATCCATAAACCCGTTTTACATTTGCAACTGTTATGTATTCCGCGCACACACGGCAAATATCGCTTCAATATTTTAATTTCTACTTTATGTTTGCTTAACATTTTCTCTTTGTTTTTTATTCCCTTTTGTTTCATATTATTTGTTCTACGTGGATTAAATTTCATTCTGTGTGCAGAGCCACACCGAAGGCCCTCTCGAGTCGCATGCAAATGTCGCGCAACATATGAATAAATTAAAATTTCAATAAAACTTAACGGCAAAAACAACGGGGACCGAATCGGCCTGAAAATAAAGCAAAATGACGCATTGCAAATGCTATTTATTTCGAGAGGGTCGACAAATTAAAAGGATTTCCCATACAGCTGCGGCTTACAGTCGCTCCAAAGGCTTGTTAGACTAGTCAAATGACAGTCATTTGTGTCCATAATCAAGTTTGATGGGTTTTCGGTGACATTACGTTAATTACAGACTGGATGTACTCATGTAGGTGTGCCTGCAGCATTCTGTTCATCAATGATTTTTGGAATTGAAAAATGCGTTGGAATTGCACAAAATAATTGTAAACCCACATCAGCTATCAGAATTAAATCTAATTAAATTACATTTTAATTAAATCAGCTTTTGAGCTTCGAGTCAGCATCTAACTTGGATCATTAATATTCATATATGCCAAGTTCAAGAGCCGCAAGTGTCTACATGGGTTTTGCATTATTAAAATATATTTTATCCAAAAACTCAGTCAGACATGGCACATCAGGCTTCATTTTGTGCGCTTGCAAAGGTTATATAAATTTGCATTCATTTAGACCCACACGTCTATCAATTATCTTTTTACAAGTTTTCTAGTTACTCAAAAGTTGCCTTATCGACGACTTGGCGTAAAAGTAAATATGTCATCACGCAAAAGAAGTTTACTTTAATTTTAATATTGCATGGCTGGGTGGGTTTTTGCCTTCGGCAATTTTCTGTTGCCTCTGCTAGAGCAGCGAACCTCCCATCAACAAGGAAAATAAATCAAAGGCAGTTTACTCCTTTTTTTGTATGTTATTTTTTAATGGCCACAAACCACGTGGTTTCTTGAGTCGAGGCGCTGTGCCCTCCGCTCTATAGGAAGGCATTAGCCTGGCTCGATTCTGCCCAACTTGGTTGGGCATTTGGTCGCTCGCAAAGTATGATAAGTGACCCAAAAAATAGGCTGACATTGATTTTTTCTTTACGGATATGCATTAAGCTGTTATGAGACTCATTTTTGGCCATCAAATATTCATTTGAGTGTGAATTAAACTGTACAGAAGCAAAAAAAGAACAGAAATGCAGCGCACGCTTGGAATAAATTTATTGGGTATTGAAAATTCAGTATATTTCTGTATAAGATTTCATTAAACTATACAAACTTTGTGCACTCTAAAGCATTGTTCATCACTTCCTTAACTACACTTGAACTCTCCTAATACCTTTCACACTTTGTCAAGTACCCTTCCACTTCCTCAAGCATGTATTGGGGTCCCAGCACACAGCTGCCAAGCAATTTGATAACTCCAGGGGATAACTACAAGTCAAGAGAGAGATAAAGAAAAATAAGTCTGATCAGCGCAAATTGTGAGACAGCCAAAGGCGATGGCACGCTGGCGCTGGTGCTGGCGGGGGCTCAATCAGTTCTGACTGTCAAATTTGTTCTCCCAATTACCATAATAATAAAGGGAGAGAGAGGTTGGTAGTCAAGACGCCGACAGTGAAGCAAATCAAGCGATGTCGTTTATTACAAGTGCGAGAACTTAATTAAAATGCCAAAACAAAGGCTGCCAGAGCTGAAGCAGTTGGCTGGTCCACCCCCGCTCCACCCATTAACTATGCAGAATGGCAAAGTGAAAGAGATGGCCCATGGCTGGGTGGTACCGGTAGTGGTATGAGTGGGTGGTGCCGCGTCAAGGACTGTTTCCGCACATCAAAACAGGGACTGGGATGAGGAACAATTCCGCTTGACTTTTATGATTGCTGCTTGACTGTCGGAATGGTAATGGCAAGTTGCTGCCGTCTTTTCACGCAATTTCAAATCCCAACTCAATTTGAGTAATTTTGCAGTTGAATCCTTTTGCTACACTGCGGTTCCCAATAGCCACAGAGCAGCACAGAGAGACAATGGCATAGAGATGGAGAAATAGTGGACGGAGATGGCATTCCGCTGTTGTCCATGCTTCCCATTATTATCAGCGCCTGACTTAACATTTCCCACTCTCTCGCTCGCTCTCTCTCTCTCTCTCTCTCACTCTATATCCATCTCATGCGTTTCAGAGTGCTTGTCTCTTTCTTTCATCATCGTAGCCATTCATTGTCCAAAGTTACATGACGCAAGTTGCGGGCTTTTGGTTATTGGTCGTCTGGTTCCTGCTGCTGCCACTGCTGCCTGGCTTTGTTAATTTAGTTCCCAAAACCACACCACACCGCAGACACACACACGCAGGCACTCGCACCCACACATTGCCATACACGCACTGCCACACTCACACAGGCACACCCATCCATGTGCAGGATGCTTTTGGGCAACGCATTTGGAGCATTTGCTTCATTTACTGCGTCGTTTGCCGCATTTTAATTGCTTCTTCTCTGCGAATATCACACAGCGTGGCTACAGTGGTGATTGGCTACAGCAAAAAGGGAGAAAATTCGTAAAGAACTTTAGCTATTTTCTTCTTAAAAGGTTTTTGTGACAGGAAGGCTATTAAATTAGAATATATGATCTTGATCTTAACCTCAAGACTAAGGACTGTATGACGAAAATGTTATTAATATACATAAACGGACACATATGATATATATATATATATATCCCACCTTTAAATATACAAAAATACAACAAAAATATATAAACATTTTACTGACTGTAATAAAATATTAAATATACTCGTAGAGCAAAATATTCAAGTTAAGTAACATCTAGTGCCCAGAAACTGTTCCAGGAACAGCTTCTAACTAGCTTAATCTTTGCTAATATTATTTAATAGTTTTCCCATTAAATTGAACACGGTTCCGAAACTATTATTTAGACGGGTCCAAGTCAAAGCTAATTTTATTATGCAAATAGATTAAATAGCGTTGCAGGCACTCCACTCAATTATACATTGACCCCAAAACAGTGCAAATGCCTGGGAAAAACATTCCTCAACCCACTTTGATCGATTGAAAATAAGGTCCACTGTGGTCACAGGACCTGGCACAATGCCCGACAGTTCCGCTTGCCCCGCTCAGGACTCGGTACGGAGTGTCCCCTAGCACTTTCACCACATGGCACACACATGTAAAAGTTTGTCAATCCACAATTTGAATGCGCGACATCATCGAAATGGCGTCCGTTTCCTGGGCCAAGGGTCCGGCTTTTCGTCGTCGCCGCCGTAGCCACTGTTTGACGCATAAACCTGAACGCCATTAAACGAAATGAGTTTCAGGCGAAATTATCTTGGTGGCCTCTGCGGCTTCTGACCATAAAAGAATGGATACCAAACAGCAAGATCGGGGCGAATCTTTTTCCACTTTGGATTATAACGCCGTTCGATTTTAATGTTTAAGCATCAATTTCTAGTAGTAGTGGTGGGCTACTATATCTGAATCATCCCATTAACTGTTTCATAACTTAGTTAGCTGTTGGAAGGTGGAAAACTTTCATTAAGTTGCCAGACCAGTAAATCAAATCAAAAGAGCAAAAATTCACCTCCGAGGAGCAGCATCCAGAGGCAAGACTTGAAGCAGCTTCTGGACACCCTTAATCCTGCGACGCTTCGCTGCACTGGGTTTGACTCTCCAAGTGGCATTAAAACAAATTACAAGTAATTAAAGACTCACTTTTTATTGAGAACAACGACGCCGTGCAGTTGTAGTGGAATTATTGTTGAGCTTGCCAAGGATTACCTGGCCTGGCAGACACTTCAAAGTTGTATAACATGGAACAATTGCAGGGGTATATTCATTCTGAGAAATTCATTAAAATCTAGGTACATTTAAAATTTTCTTTTACACATTCATTGTTACATTATTTGCAATTCCCATTTCCTTCAACCAATCAAATCCCCAAAAAAATCAAATTCATTTCAATATTCATAATTTTGTTTGTCTACCCAATTGAGCTTCTCATCAGCCTAAGTTGTAAGCCCAAAACGAAACGAATTTTTCAATTATGAGTGTGAGAATCAGCAACATTTTCGAAGCACTTCAATTCAAAAACTTTAAAATTGAAAAAAGAAAAATATACAAATGTTTTCAAACATTCAATGTGAGGTTTGTACTCGTGTTTAGCCTTGAAAGTTAATGCAATTTTCCAAAAAGCGCTAGAGGTTAAATGTACAAACAGGAGAAGCTATTATCCGAGTCTAGTCATGCGCTTATTCCACTCCATTTCTATACTCATACCAGTCATACCAGTGCCTTAAAGCTCATCCTCTTTCTAAGAATTAGCCGAGACCTGTTCTCATTCTCAATCCTGTGCTCATCTGAGTCTTGGACTCATCCCAATCTACAGTCCATTCCTGTTCATCCTTGTCCTCTCCCCCAAGACTCATCCTTGTCCCCACTGCCCATTCTTGCCCAACCATGCTTCCCTGCTGATTGTTTACGTGGCGTTCCTCTCGCTTTGATTTATTGCATTTATCGGCAACAAACAATAACAACGGCCCTGCTACGATCTCACTTGATAAATGAATAAAGTTTTTATATTTCTGCGCTTGTTGTTTTTGTTTATGGTAATTAAAAAATAGGTAAATGTTTCTCAATCTGCCCTCCGTTTCGGCTCTCCGCCACAAAGGCCCAGCGCCTGTTCTCCGGCTTTCTTTATGGCCTGGCTGAATGTGCTGACAGTCGAGATTATTGACTCTTTGGGCGTGCTGTGGCCAATGTGAAAATTAAACCATAGCATGGGGAGGGATGGAGGAAGGCGCTGAGAGACTGAGAGATTGGAAATTGTTGTTAAAAGTTTTTGGGCTTAATGAAAGATTACGCGGCATAATGCGAGTAAATAATGAATGATGGCTTATCGAAGGGTTGCCCATGAGGCGTGACAAAAAGCCTTAAATTGTTCTCAACTGAAAGCCAGTGCAGATAACACGTATAATGACATCAATAAGTTATATATATATAATATATATAAGATATATAATTAGTCTTATTGTCAATGAAATGGTGTTGAAGTGCGGTTAATGAGGGGCCATGACAAGCGCTGATTGAATTGGGTTAAAAATGTGTATTTATGTTGTTTAAATGGATTAATAATTTATGTGATGTCCATCAGTGTAAGCATTTCAGCGGAATGAAACTATTTAAGCTTTTTATCGTTTACAAATATCACAAGTTTCATATTTAAGGTATATTACAAGGCCTAAGTGCTACATTATATTAATTTCAATTCGAAATCCTCCGTCTCGTAGCTGTCATTAATTCCATTGATGAATTTCCAAATAGTTTTCGTGCTTAAGTTGGAGAAAACTTTCTTCAAGTCTGATTTTTCCTTCACCCAAAGTTTTATATTACTTCATCAACCGCTCAATATTTTCTTTCGACATCATTATTAGTGCAGTTCTTTTCTTGGAACCCCTTTTACAACCCTTACAATTCTTTTACAAATATCTCTCTCTGGCTGTGTGTAGTTTGGATATTATCACTTAGTTCCGAGCAGCTGCTTGCAGTATGCCACTCATCACCAATGCAGCCAACCAAACGTTTTCTGCGAATTGTGCATTTTTTTTTTTATATTCCAGAAAATTCGATCTCAATGCTGCTGTCATAGCGTGGGTCATTCATTTCCGGATTGATGGGAAGACTTAATACCAAACGGAAATCGCATTTTGAACCATAAACCAGAAATCAAATTTAGCTTGGAAGCACTGGAAGCGCTTTACGAAAAGAGAGTGTGGTCTTAAAAATATTAAAATGTACTTATTCAAGATGCGGAGAAAAATCAAAACAATTTACAGAGCTATTTGTTCATAAAAGTGAAGTTAAGTGATACACTGAGCAAAAGTTCTTTCAGCGCTTTCTAAGAAATCCCATAAATAATTGTAATAAATTTGTATATCTACTTATTGAAATTGATTACATTTTCCTGGTATTTCTAAGCTTAAACTTTTGCAAATTGCATTTGCTTGGTGTTGGATGCCATTAAGTATGCCCAAGTGGATGCGGGACACGCCGCCTTTCAATCGGTATTCGCACGTTAACAGGCAAAAGCAATTACAAGTTTTGTGTGCTTATGTCCATGTCTGCTTCTGCTTCTGTATCTGTGCCTGTGTAAGTGTCGTTTCTGGGATATGCGAAGGGTGCGTGTAATCTATTATTCCGCTGAAAGTGGTAATTCCGGTCAGTAAATAACACGCACGCCCCTTCCAATGCCAAAAAGAAATGTTCTATATCTATACCTCCGCTCTACATATTGAATGTACTGTATATACATATGTATACGACGGGATGGTCGTCGTGTCGATTGGATTTTAAGCCACCAAAACAGACAACAGTCGGGCAAAAAAACGAACAAGAAGTGAGGGCCCACAGAGCTCAACCGTCTATAATTCCTGTGTAAAGGCCCATAAATCCATGGGGTTGCTGCTTACATATGCGCCATTTCACACCGTTACCGTTAGACACACTCGCACACCAGTACACACACACACACTCGTACACCTAAAGCCATCTCTACCTACGGCCATGCACACACCCATTTACATACGCGGGAGCTTAAGCTCCAACTATTGCCAGCTATCGATAAAAATGGTGCACGCCTTTCAGCAAAATTGCTTTCCGCCTGTTTTCTGAATTCCTCCCCATTCGCTGAACCTAACCACTCCCACTCTCCCCCTCTTCACCACCCCTGCCACCTTTGGTGTTCATTTTATAAATATTAAATTAAACTATGGTTTAAAAATATTTTCCCTGCTGTTGGGTGCTTGTGTTCTTGTCGTACATCCCCTTCGATGGCAAAATATTAAACAACATTTTTACTGCTTGATTAATTTTATGTCACGGGTCAGACGGGGACTTTTTTAATTGCATTAAACATGAATTTTAATGAAAATAGAGAGCAAGTCTGTTTATTTTTTAACTTAAGCTGCAGAAGAAGTTGGGGAAATCTGAACAAAAAGTTCGGGCAGAAAGAAAACAAGACAAAAATAATAGCTTAAAATATTGCTCTACGATTTATGGATTTAATAAGAAACTAAGATTCAAAATAGTTTGGTTTTTAGTTAAGAAAAAGTATAAGATACATACGACTCACACAGATAAATGTACTTTTAAATTGCTTAAGTCATGGATTTTTTGCATAGTTGCAAAATATTTTTTAAAGCCGAATGCGATAATTTAGTTATGAAATAAAATGATAATTATCTAACTAAATTATGTGTATTATATCTCCGATTTTTAACATGATATATGAGTGCCTAATCTAAATCATAAATTGTCGCATAAGCCATAGGAGTTCCTTATTATCAAGCCATTAATTATAATAATTATCTAAGTGTTTATTTTATACAATTTTTAGTTATGGCATTTTGACACCAAAAAGCTATAAAATAATCTAATTATCAATCATTATGTTATGAAATGACAGTTGTATCTAATACTTTAAAGTTAAACTAATTTAAAAATAGAGCGAAATGAATTCTCAATTCATAGTCCATAGAAATATTATAAGCTTTTCTTATGCCTTGTCATTTTGGGACTCTTTTCTTTTGGTTTCTGGGTTAACTATAAATAATTATAATCTGAAGCTCAACCAGAACTCTACTCATTCTCGTCCAAAAAGGCCACGTTAGCAGTTTTGACAGTTTTCAATTTCGTTTGCCACACAAATTAAAATCGCTTCGACAACAGAACCTCAACAAAAGACCAAACGACGCCATCTGAGCCGGCTTCAACGAGTAGAGGAGGGGAGGGGCACAAGTTTAGTGTGTCCAAAAGGAAACCAAAAAAAAAAAGCCCCCAAACCGGCTGTCTGGCCATGGCAATAGGTCGAGGTTGGTATTGGAGTGGGGCTGAAACAGGAGACAGGGGCCGAAAGGTTGAACAAAAGATGGGCAGGGGCCGCATCGGAGAGACACAGAGTGGGAGCTCTTTTGCCTATTCGTGCGTTTTGTTTGTTTATTTGTTCGCCTGTCTCTGTTTGCTGTCATTGTTGTAGTAGTTTTGGCTGCTGATTAGAATCGCACAAGCACAGATACAGATGCAGATACCCCCAAAAAGCACAGACATGCAGAGACTCCTCCACATATTGTGAGATACAAATGGTGGAGAGGTGCGTACCGTAAAAACGAAATGGCAAAACACATAAATACATTTATACACAACCAAAAGAACATATATCTCGCTTTTATTGTTATTTAATATTTCTGGCGTTTTATGAAAATGTAGTTGTTCACCCACACACTCACACAAACACAGACAGACAGACAGACCGCAATTGTAAGATTTTTATTTTTCTGCCGTTTTTCCTTACAGCCTGAGTGTCTGACAGAGCACACAGCGAATGTTTCGCGACATTATCGGGCACGCATGTGTCAACTGCCGACAACTCAGGCACACACACAGACGGCGTTACAGCTAGAACTGAAAAAAGGTACAATAATAAAAACCAATAAAAGTGACAAATAAAAAGATTTATGTGATTTATATGCATGTGAGTGTGTGTGTGTGTGCGCAACTTATTTTCCTCTACTTTAACATGTTATTCTTTACCCTGGCAACTCCTGAAGGTATCACGATTCTGAGCAGGTGTTTGCCACGAAGGAACTGGGGAATTTCTGACCTCTAAGTTATGATCTCCATGGAAACTGATCTAGTCAACGATCTCATACGAATTGTATTATATTTTGAGGTTTTAAGCTCAAAAAAGACTCAAGATGTTGTGTATTATTTAGCAGACATTTTTGCAAGCATCCCTATGGCTACTCATCCTTACTTGTTTGTTTTTCCTTTATTTAATAATTCCTTAAAGTATCATTGCCAAAATTCCTTTAGTTTTGCATTTCTAAGAGCATTTAAATTGTCTTTCTTGTTCTTTGATCAGTCTTGGTGTTGTCATCAGCTGCATCTTGGGCTTCTTGGGATACAGAATAGTAAATTGGATGCCCTGAATCGCCTTTAACTTATCATTCACGATCTTGCTCTGTTCCTCAGCTAGATTCTTTGGGAACAGCAAAGTGTATGCGATGAATTGGGCCTTCTTCACGTTGATATTAGTCTGATCATTGTTGGTCTTTGCTTTTTGGTCCATATTTTTCAGTTTTTCTAAGTTGTATTTTACTTTTATCATCAATTGAGCAACAGCTTACTATTCTGTATAAAATTTATGAAAATTAAGAGTAAGAGCATCCAATATTCGTTGCCAAAATTCTTATTAAGCGTACTTCATTTCTTTTAAAACTGTTCTTTCTTTGGCTGCTGTCACGCTGTCGTGCCTCTTGCCTCTTGCTCTGCGGCAGAGGGATGCAAAAGAAGACTGGAACAAGTGAGTGAAGGTGGCCCAATAACAATTCATTTCCCATTTAATTTACATATGAAATGCGGTAAAGGAAAACAAAAAACAACGAATTTAATTGTGTATGTGATTTATGCTTATTATACCATATTTTACACACTGAAAAACAAAACAGAACGAAGTAAAAGTCAGCAGAAAGTATGCCTAAAGAGTGGAGCATGTACGATGCTCGTAGAACCATCAATGCGAAAAGTGTAGAAAAACAAAACAATATGCAAATGCGATTAGAGAGCATATACTCCAGCTTGGGCTAGTCAGCTCTCTGGCAGGAAGAACTTGATTGGTTAAGAAAGCTGTCCAGGGAGTTGGCCACATCGGAAGCGATGATAAGCCTAGCCCTCAAGGCACTGAACGGAAGCTTGAAACTAGGTCAAACTCAAAATGGATATAAAGAGTGAGATAGTGCAGGCAAAGATTAGAGCTGCCACTTCAACCTACAACCAAATGGAGCTTTAAGGTACTCCAACCAAAGAGAAAGTACACGACCCTTGTCCCCACTCAGCAGCAGGAGCACAGTTGGCACTGTTGGCATCAATATCAATTTACTTTTTCCATGTAGCGATGCGATGCGATGCGATGCGCTGTGCTGCTCGGAAATTGTCATTAGGAAATTTGTTTATTTTTCATTTTCCCAACGAAAGCAAATACAAACAGGAGACAGCCACCAACAAGAGGGCAGACAAGAAAGAAAGACGATGCCGCCATCGATTTTCATCTGCGAACTGGAAGTATGGTTGTGCGATTGTACCAACATATGTATTCCTTTTGTTTGCCAGCAAATATCATGACAGTTGACATATTTTTTCGTGCCTTACTATTTTTTCTTGTTTTCATTTTAGAGGACATCATACACACACACACAGAGAGTCTTCTCCTTAGCGACATCTTGCGGTACAGTTGCTCTCACTTCTCGCTTGTCATTATGGCAAAACGTAAACGGAAATATCGCCGTGCCTGCCTGCTGTTTGTCTGCTTTCGCTGACTGATTATTTGTGTATGTGTGTGTCGGGAGCATACCTTTCGGGTTATTGAGCGGATTGGAATTTCAGTCTGCTTGCACGTGCTCGGAAGTTGGGAGATGCTCGCTTTGGAAATTCTCAGCACATAAATTATATTTTATAATGCTAAAAACATTGCAATGAATAAAAAAAACACAGCACAAACATATGAGTCACAGCAACGACTTCATCAGTAATGAATCGCAGAAAAATTAAGATATAGATATGGTGATATAGTGCTTCAACGTTTCACCACACAATTCAATCATCATCAGCAAATCAATCAAAAATTCTAGTGCACCCACGCAGACGAGCCCCGGACCCTCGCACACAAACCATTAAGCATTAGATTTACTTGTTTACTAAACCCCACCCAGACCCGACCCGGCCAGACCCCCCGCCGATACAAGCCAGGCCCAATGAGGGCTTTTAATGAGCCGCATTATTTTGTCGTAAAGCTCAAGCGACCGCAAGAGACAAAGTGCAGAAGCAGCCAACAAAAGAGAACAGAACAGAACAGTCGCAGGCAGCACTTAGACTCTGGCTACGAAAGTGAAAACCTAATGAACAGACATACAGATACAATCGTACATCCTTTATTTGTCTCAAGCTGTCGCTGTCATAAAATCAGAACCATGAAAAACGACAAAGTACCAGACAGAGAGAGAGAGAGAGAGAGCGCGCGCGGACACCGAAAAACACTTAAAACAAGAACAAATAAAAAGACAAAAACCAAATTAATTGCTCCACATGGCATACAATATGAGGATATAGGATAACATGCGATATTGATGATAATAAAAACCATAATGGTGAAGCCACAACCAAAGAAAAGGGAGGCAACGACACGACATGAAACAAAAATTCGATTGTCGCCCACGGCTTGGCTTGGGGTTTTTGTTTTTGTCTCTGTCATAAACTCAACTTAATTTCAGACAAATGCGGCTAATGACGTCGACAACAGAGTAAATAAGTCCAATTGTCGAAGAGACTCTCGGGCTGTTTCGTGGTTGTATGTCGAATACGAATGCGAATGCGAGTGTGTCTCTTGGCTGAGACTGGCAAGTGTCAACTTAACTCAAAGCCAACAAAGTTACTTGAGACATTTTTGGATGCTCAGTACTAACAGATAATAAGGGTATATGGTTTTTTGGTGGTATGTTTCAGGAATGTTATATAATTTTGAAGGCTTTAAAAACCGTGGAGTTGGTTTCTTTCTGTTCTTATTGTTGCATTTAACTAAATTAATCTAAATATTTACCCCTCTGAGTGTGAAGTGTGTCTAAGATCAAGGACCAATGATATGTAGGATAAGTTTGCCTAGAAACACTTGGCACACATAGAAATCTCCAAGAATATCCTCGCATTATATTCGACAAACATCTGCCAAAGTTCTCCCTTACTTTTCGTATAAGAAGCAGCCCGCTACTCTATGAACAAAGTTCAGTACTTCTCTCCAAGTCACACACAATAGACCCTTAACTTTTGCGCTAATTTCAGCCAACAAATGTGAACTCTGGTGTCCTCTGGCCGTAGCCCAAATTGGGAGTGTGCAAGTTCCGAAACAGTGCTGAAAACAATTCGAAATAAATTCATTTCTGTCGCTAGGCATAGACAAACAGAACACACACACACAGAAAATACACAGCGAAAAAATGAAGGCAGGAAACTTTTTGTTTGCCAGCACAAAACACACACAAAAATAAAGCAAAATAAACACAAAAAATGAAACAAAAACAGAGCGAAGCAAAAGTAAAGTCGCTGAGGGAGTCATATGTTTGTAGGGATTATTTTCTTAAAGCGAAGGAGAGAGGAGGCAGCAGCAACTGCTATTGAGATTAAATTAAATGGTTTGATTTGTCAACGAAGTGGGTAGGTGGGAACTTAAGCTTTATGTGTTTTCAGTTGAATTAAGTCAATATTAAATGTTAATAAATAATAAGCCTCATCAAGCACTCTAAGTGACCAGCCATTTGGTCACAGATAAATATGGAAAGTGCAATTTTCTGGTCAATAGACAGAACAAGTTGGACATCATAATTTATGTTAATATTTTAATACATTTTACAAAAACATTCTCCTCTTCATATTAATACTCCCTTAATGGCAAAACTCATTCCACGAAAACAGTTTTTTTACATCAAGGCATAATTTCCTTGCAAAGTTAATATTAATATTAAGGTATATTTTTTTTTAAATGCATCTCCGTCCATTCAACCATATTCAAAGTTTTTCTCTCATTTGTTCTACCATTTATTGCCACTTTCAATAAATTGTTGCAATATTTTACTACACGTTCCCATGTTTCCATTTCAGTTTCAGTTCTTGTGGTGGGCCACACAGCCGTAGTTCGGCTCTGGAAGTGTGGTTATGACCACTTCCATATGGGGCCAAGCGTCACAATCACTTAACACACCACTCACTCAGCGCGTCTCCACTGTGCTCTCCATCCCATTCCTCCCTTGATTGCTATTTCTTTGTTTTTCGTTTTGTAATGCATCGGAAAATGTATCTATTTGGCATCTCATACACTCCAACATGGCTAACAATTCGTTTTTCCTGTATTTCCTGCGGTTACTAGTTCTCCCTCCTCCATCCTCCAGTCGGCCAGCCATTCTCTGCCATGCCATGCCATGCCATGCCATGCCCGTCGAAGCGGTTCACTTTTACACGTTTTCATAACTTTTTATGCATTCTTTCCTTCATTGTTGTATTTGTTTCAGTTTTCTCCACTCTTTTTATTGCCTCATGATTTTTTCTATATTTTCTATATTTTATTTGTTTATTTTTTTGTTGGATTCTCTTTTGATTTTGCTTTTTACGATGATGTTTTGCTGCTGCTGTTTCTACGAGTTTACTCTGTGGCAGTGGGCCTGGCATGATCTCTGGACTGGGTCTGGGTCTGGTCTGGAAGTTTGTTTGTTATGTTGGCATGTAAAATATTTGTATAAAGTGCATTTATAACCATTTTATTATTTGTTTGCATTTATTCAAGTGCCAAACGTGTCGGCACTGGGCCGGGGCTGAGGGCAGTGCGACTGTGCTCTGGGGCTGTTTCTGGCGGGGGCTTAACACATTGTGCCTGCCTGCACTCGCTATTGATATTTCTGTTTCTGTTTTTTTTTATTTTGTTTAAATAATTGGTCAGGGAGCTTATGACTGGTTTGGCTTATCACATTGAAAAATTGGTGACTTTATTAATAAATATGAGCATACAAAATGCAACTGTGTGGGGCAAAATGCCAACCAATCAAGGGGTTTTTGTTCTAACTTTATAAAGTATAACACATTTTAATTGGATTACTTCAATGTTTGGTTGTTGCAGCGTAGTTTTCCCTCCCAGGCGGAATATCTCTAGTGTTCCTCAATTAAGTTTGCATAATCCTTGTCCTATTCACTGGCTTACAATTGATAGTACTTGGTATAGCTGTTTCCCTAACCAAAAACAAAACCAAAAATGTTATTACACTATGTCTTAAGCTGCAAGAAAATCACCTTAAATCTTTCAACATGTCGCAGTGCCAAGAAATCATGTCTTTAAGCTCTTTCCAACTATCCCAATAAAAAGGCAACAATTTTGTAGCACGCAGACAGGATTCCTGTGCAGACAGCCCCACAAATGACTACGGGATGACAGCAATTGCAGGGGAAACACGCGCGTTTTAAAATCATCCACATTATCATCAGCATTATGGCAGTTATGCGGCACCCATTTATGCCCCCCATCTGCGTGCCGGCGGCTGTTGCTGTACCTCTGCCGCGGCTGCTCCTGTCTGTCATTCATTAGGCGACACAAAATGTGCCAGAAATGTGCAAAGTAGGAAAGGCAAAAAATTTATATGTAGTGTAGTATCTAGTACAGCAGAAGAACATCAAATCAAATTACATGGCAACGGTGGCAGGAACACGGGCGCTTAAAAATCTTTACCAGTCCACAAGGCAAAAGGAATGCGAATGGAGCTACACAAATGGTCTTAACGATGACAGCGTGACATGATCAGCAACACAACAAAAATGGAAAGAGATTTGGTGAGGAATACAGAAGATATATTCTGATATTTATGGAATTTATAAGGAATTCCAAGGAAATAAACTGAATCCTCTGCTTTTGGCAACAGAAACTGTTCATATACAAATTAATATTTTAGTTTCCTGCAGAAATCGATCAAATTTCTCCTATAAAATAAATCGTATTACCCCATAATCATAATACTACTCCTCTGCCGTCTGCAATGAGGAGTACTCACGACTCTGCTCCATTAGGACGATTCCCACCTCTAAGTAGACTGCCTTCCCTTCATTCGACTTCTTACTTGTCAGACGGGCGGGGCTCCGATGTCTTTATGTTGTCTGTGTCGGCGACTGTCTGATGCGGAATCCAGAGCGATGTTTCTGCAGCTGCTTCATTTATTTAATTATTTCCGAGTGAGGGTGCCAGTCCCAGTCCCATTCCGACTCCTTATCACAGCGGGTATGCCGCCTATGACTGTCTCTTGCTCTGTTTATTTCTTTCTTTCTCACTCACTTGATGTAATTTACTTTATTGTTATATTTCTCTTTTGGGCCTTGTTGGTGCGCTGTGCAAACATTTGATTGTTTGCCGGAAATTGCAGAAATTAGTTTTCGACAATTGTCGAGCCTCGAAAAAGCGTACATAATTGTGCGAAATCACAGTCGAGCAGTTACCCAACACTGATTGAAGTGTTTTCGCGCACTGAGTACAGCCTAATGTTACGAGTATTTCGCTGTGCAGTCATAAACAGACTCACTCCACACAAAGCTCACTCACACATGTGTTTCTGAGGCATTCTGAGGCATTGAAAAGCCATAAAATGAAAATACGCAGCTCAAACAATTTCCTTCTAGTCCTGGATCTTGGTGTGGGATCTTTTTTATGACGCATTGATTTTATGATTTTTAGCACCCAACGGTGTAAAACTTGACAGCCGTGTCCTGCGAGAGACAGGGCCAAAAGAAAAAACACAAAGAGAGAGTGAGCAGCGACGATGCCTCCACGCACTTAGGAGATGTGCCGGGGTTTCAAGGGATTCCGACTGGAGCTTAGGCTTTGAAACGCTCGCTACAATGTCCTTTGTGTGGATATTTGCTCTTCTATCGAAAATGGTGCGATTGTTCGATCCGAAGAAATGGCTGACAGATACCTCGGACTTGGTCAGGAAAAACATTATTAAAATATTGGAAAATATTATAGCTATATAATAATGCTAAAAATGATAGTAAGTAGAGCATCTCTAACTTGTAAAACATTTCTTGCTATATTTTCTCTGGCACATTACTTTTGTTTTTCATTGAAGTTACACTTTCCACCTCATTTAACCACATGTTCGGTTCACGTCTCCGCTCTAATCTCAGCGCATCCAGGCAGTCAACACAACTGGGTCTCAACGCCTTTCCTTATACTCCCCCCAATCCCACTCCCACTTCTGCTCCCTGAGTGTCAGCCAGGACCCAACCATTTGCTTGGCTCTTGGCACAAGTCTCAGAACACATGCTCCCCAAGTTGCGCCACAACATCATCCATCAAATACATGTTATATGGAAAACGAGGCAAAACGAACTACGAAACAATTTTTATGGTGGCTCGGACACATTTTCCTGCCCCAGGGCGCTGTCGAGGCTCTTAACCCTTTGGCGTGCCATTGGGTTTATGTTTAATGCTGCAAACCTTAACACACAAATGGTTCAAGTAGTGTAGGTCCCTACACACTCTCCGCACTCTCCACTTCAATGAAATCCTCCCCAATTCAATCCTATTCCAACTGCCTAACTCTTGTTCAATGGCCATGTTTGGATTTTGATTTTTTCTGTGGGTAGAACAATTTTTATTTTTTTTTTTGTACATTTGTTGCAAGTTTGTTTTATGTTTGAATTTCTTGTTTTCCAGGAGTTTTGTTTTTACGAGTATTTTCGTAGTGGTGCCGGGCCATAGGCACTGTGTCCAGGGTAACAGGAGGTAAATCTGTTAATCGAGTTAAATATCCGATTGGGAATTCCTTATGCTTGATGTATCATAAGAGATGATAACTGCAGATTGTAGCAGACAGACAACACACTGACCAATGTCAAAGCATTTTTTTTGGTAAAGAAAATCTGCAAAAAATGGGATAGACCAAGGGAGAAATTAGCAGAAAGGCAGGATAACAGTCTAGTGGACAGAGGACTCGGCTTTGGATCCCTCTTCCCAATACTCCTTTCTACTAGATATCACCCATTCGGTATATCTATCTCCCATTACCTCGTACGCCAAGATTTTATTTGTATTTTTTATTTGCCATTGAAGCGTGTCTCATTCGTGCAGGGTCGAAAGCGTTTCGCAGTGGCAGAGAGTGTAGAGTGCAGAGGGGCTGAGGGACACATCTGTGAATACGCGAGACACGCACGAGAGATTTCTGAATTGCCAGAACACTACCACACCCTCCGCACCCCCTATCCAGCCTGAGCATCGGCATCAGCACCTCTTTCAGCGACGGAGCAACCTTCTGCACACGGATGATTCATCACGGGTACGCTTCCGGTTGCCGCAGCGCAAATATTTTCATAATTCGCTAACTAACCCAAAAGCCACAAAAACTGCATGGCACAAAAAAGCAAAAATCAATAAGTTTGGCGTACGTGTTATGCTCTAATGCCCCACAGAGGATGGGCCGTGGTTGGGTCTAGCAGATACACCAGAAACGGAGCACCGAGCACCGAGCCCCAGGGCCAGTGCTCATGGTATCCATATCCATAATAGAAAAGCATTTTCTTCAGCATTTATCTGCGTTTTCATATAGATAGAAATACTGTAAATTGCAACTAATAATTTATTATGATATTTCCACATTTTCTCCAATATCAAAGGGTATCTAGCGCGTCCAAACTCTCTTTCCATTTTCGGCCTCATGGCGTCGATAACTTCATCGAGGCACAACACAAGGCTCAAAAAATATACACAAAAGTTTTTGCCTTTTTTCGTTAAAGACGTGGGGCTGGGCGAGCGGCTGACTCGTGTTGGCCATTGGAGAGTTGATAATACAGCAAACTGTGGCATGCCACTTATTAATGGCCACTTGGCGCTTCACTGGAGAGACAAGCAGGAGCAGCCGGGCCGTGCAAACTCCGTGGGGCTCACCGCATCATCATCGTGGCTCATCATAACAAAAGCTTATCGCAGTAACTTTTCCAATAATAGGCTCAAATGAATATGATTTGCAATGAGCCGTCGGGCTTGCCAAACTTTCTGGCCTTTCTGATATACGTTTTCTGGGGCAATTTGATTAACAGATTAAGTCCGTCAGAGAGTTGAGCATTGAAAAGTCACATTTATAATAGGGATACAAATGTGTAAAAGCCAGAGCTTTAAAATACTTGAATTGGTATTTATTGGCTGTAAATGGTTTAGGAATGCTAAGAAAAAGAATAATTTATTTAAGCTGTTAAAATGTAACTGAAAATAATATCAACTGTATGGGAAACTCTGTTCTTGATAACTGCATAAATGCAGCATAATAATAATTGGCATTTCCATTTCCTTAACATTTCCTTTGCATTTCCTTTGCATTTCCTTTACATTTCCTTAACTTTTCAACATTTTGTTTCTTGCAAAAACACACTCTCTGCTGTGCAGTTTGCTCTGCCTCCAACATATCCACATAGTTAACTCGACTAAAAACAACCAAAAATCCACTGCTCCGGCCCAAAATTGAACCACAAGATTTGGTTTTGTGCGCGTATTAGGGAATTTTTGAGAAATTCCATTTCCCATGACAACGAGCCGGGTATCAGGGACATTGTTTGCTCACGCAGTGCTAACAAGCCAGGCAAATAGAGCAGCACCCACGAACGTCTGGCTAAGCTACGGGGGAGAGACAGAGGGAGATGGAACCCCGGGTGGAGAAGTCTCATTAAGTGGCCAACACAGTCCTCAATACACAGCTACAGTCCTTCCCCAACTACCAGTGGGACATTGTCAACATTTCGTGCAGCAGTCAAAATTGTCTGCCAGGAAATGAATTTACTTTTTGGGGAGTGTGGCGGTAGCCCTACCAGGAACCGGAAGCTCGCTGTCATAGTTGCTGCCATAATTATCTTGTTTACAAGGTGAAGGTGCCAGGCCCAGGCCCAGGCCCAGGTCCGGGGCCTCACTCAACCCCAAACACAGACAAGCAAACACAAAAAAGACAGCAGCAAAATGTGGCAGTAAGCAGCAGCAGCAAATTGTAGCAGTAACCAGCAGCAGTGGCAGTCATTTACTGTGCCTGGGCGGACCTTAAAATTTATGACTGCACAACACATTGGGTATATTAATTTGAATATGATTGGACTTGGGGTAACGAAGGAGCAGCCAGTTTACAGCCAGTTCATAATGTCAAGCAAACATGGAGGCAAAAGGGAAACTCACACACACAGCGGACCTGCTGCTAGTGAGGTCATAAAATATTTGTATTGCAGATTAGTAATATCGTCCATTCTGCTGCCTCTCTCCCTCTCTCCCTCTCTGTATCTCTCTGTCTTTCTGTCTGTCTCTCTCGGTCATTAATTACAGTTTTCACTCTCGTTTGTTGATTTCCAAAGAGATTTAGAGGGGGAAGCTGGTCATTTAGGGGCTGAATGGGACAGGACATCACATCGTTGTGCTCTGTGCCACCCGCTCTGACAATTATTAATCGTGTTGTCCGTCGTCGTTGCGCCCAGCTCGCATGTCAAAATTCCTGCCACAAGAATTATTGTTTATTAGTGGGCAAAAAGGAGACAAGACCCAAGCAGGAGGTCAAGTGCAGAGCCACACAGAGGAAGGCATTAGGATCTAAGTTAAGCAAATAAATGGTGCCAGGATCAGGAGGAGACAAGACAAAATCATGTTCTCATTGTCTACACTATCTTTTTCTTTGGTGTTGTATTAGATAGGTAAGTAAAAACTTGAATTTAAACCAACTAAAATCTCTCGAATATTTATCCCTTCATTTGTATCTATCTTCCGAATTTAGTTAGCCACAAAGTGAACTCAAGTAGAGTCAACAATCATTTAGCCAGGGCAGCTCTGCCCTCTCTGGGTGCTTCCCAATTCCCAGGCACATTTGTCATTCGAATTAACCGAAAAACTCAAACATATTTCACTGCCCCGCTGCACCACCTCCTCTCACCCAATGAGCTACAGTGAACAAATTTATCATTGCCTACTTTCAGGCACTCGCAGCATTTTCAAAGGGCTTCTCCTCTCGTCAAAAACTAAGCCAGTGCCTGCCTCGATCCACGGACCGTCTGGCACACGTCAAGTAGAGCGGGAGAAGGGGGTAGAGAATCCGGTTAGGTTCGGGGTAAATAAGAGCCCTTCAGCAAGTTCATTAGCCCCCAAATGGGTTGAAATAATGCGACAGGAAAAAAAGCGAGCAAGTAGAGAGAAGAGAGAGTGAGAGGCAGTGCAAAGAAAATACAAATTAATAGCAAATTAATGAAATGTAGGGAGACACAGACACAGACAAGGGGTAGTAGGGAGAGTGCGGGAAATGGAAATGAGAGAGCAAAGCACCGAACGGGGGTACACAGATGAAAGAGCGAGGCCGGCTTTAGATGCATACCAAGAGTGGATAAAGTTGAGGCTAAGAATCAGCCAACCCGAAAAATGGTTCCAGGGGGAAACACAAAAAAAAAAGGAGAAGAACCGGGAAAAATGTGTCAAGCCATTGCCCCACCAACGCCGTGCATCTCCAACTTCCCCACTGTCACTCTGTGTTTCCGCTGCTAGCCATAAACCATTGAAAGAATTTGCAGTAATTAAACAATTTCTACAGTGACTACAGAGGGAGCTGGGTGGTTGGCTCGTTCATTACGGCAATTTTTCAGCTCAAGTGTTGCATTTTGTTTGCGCTAATATCCGGGAGAGGGCTACAAACAACCAACCCACTCTGAGCTGCTGCTGCTTCTGCTGCTGCTTCCTCCCCCCTAACTTTTACGACGCTCTCAAATGTTATGAGTGCCAGCAAATTAGCAGAAATTGCAGACAAGAAAGCGAGCGAGGGGGGCCAGGGGGGGAAAAGAATGGCAAGCAGGAAAATAGCTGATAGGAGAAGGGAAATGCAAGGGAAACTGCAGACTCGAGACGAACAGTTAGAAAACGGAGCGCATGGAAAATGCTGCTCTTAATTGTTAAAGCGAAGTGCATTTTGCAGAAGGGGAGAAAGCGGCGACGCCACTCCAAGCCAAGTAGAAGAAGAAACTCAGCAGCCGCCTCACCTTGATCCTTCGGGGGGAAAAAGCTCAAGACTCAAGGAGAGCCGCCAGCAAAAAAGGAGCAGCAGCAGCAAAACAAATTGGCCGACCGTCATTTGCTGACATAAAAACCTGCCACATTAATTTACCCGCTGGCAAATCTAGGCCAACACAAAGAAGCAGCAGCAGCAGCAGATAGCCTACCACGGTAGCACAGTCAAGGCAGCAAACAAGAGAAAAAAAACAAAGAACAAAAAGATTGAATTAGACAGGACACAAGGCAAACAAATGCGGCCAGCGCCTAAACAAAGACGCCATCTATTTAGCTAAAGAGGACATCTTATTTCAAGGATAATAGATATCAAACAAGCCAAACAAAATGGGTCACAAAACCAGCACATACGAGTACATACGAGCCCATCCACATGATGGAATAGCCTTGTGGAACTCCTAAGCTAGAAGAAAAAGTCTCGACCTTGAACCGGCCAAGACATTCTTGTAAAGTCTTTAAGGTGTTTTGCTCAAAATTAAAGGCAATTTAAGTATTCCTTCGATACTTTTCTCTTTAAGCCTTCAATGAATTGTTTTCTATATTTTTTCTTAGTAAATGTATCAAAAATCACTTTCAGATTGTTTGCTAGTTTGCTTATGTATGTAAATTGACTGCTCCGTTTGGTACTTTGCTTAGTTACTTTAGTTCTCTTCTGGTAAACACTCCAGTTTATTGCCTAGCTATTAGAGGCTGGCAACTTCAACTCTATAGCAGCTATCGTTCCTTCCGCCATTGCAGCTGCTCATCCCATTTGCCAGTGGACTTTGCCTAACTTTCTTGCAAAAACTTTTTCCATCATCCATAACCCTTTCGAGCATTTACTCGTAATTGAATGCCATTAAGCCCCTCAGAATGGTCTGTAACCAAATACTTGCATATACAGATGTAAATACATGCCGTGCCACACACTCACTCACTCTTATGCACTCGGCGGGCAGACAATTACATAAATGTCACATGGACCGTGGGGCATAATCAGGTGGCGCAAGGCAGTGAAGAAAAAGATAAACATCGAGAGTGAGTGTCGAATATGAATGCGTTGGCCATCAATCAAAATGATCATTCCAAATGGAAAATGGCAACAAAAATAGAAGAAAAAGGAAGAAAAAAAGCAACATACAGCGGAAACGGAAACGGAAACGGAAGCATAACGAGCACGGGCCGGGCCGGGCCGGGCTGGGCAAACAGAAATGTTTAAGGTAAGCCAAACAATGGCCAAAAAGGAAATGCCATTCGGTAAATGCTTAGGCATGTGTGTGTGCTGGTGTGTGTGTGTGTCTGTATTTTTGTTTGTATTTGTTTGGGTGACAATAAACAAGATGGCGTACAAACAGCAAACAAATAGACGGCCTACAACTTTGTTTACACAAACACTTTGGCAAAATGTCGGCCACACTGCGTATACGCCACCGTGTCACCACCGACTGAGCACGGACCACCACACCGCATCGCACCACAATACAGGAAAATGCTGCGCCCTCTGACATACTCACACTCGTGCGGGGGGCGTGTGGGGTGGCTGGTTGCATGGCAGAGTGAGACACTTTGTTTCTGATGCTGCTTTTGTTGCTGTTTTTGCTTGAGTATTTACGGCCTTGGTGGTAAAATGAATCACACTCCAGGCACTCGGGCAGGCAGGCAGGCAGCATCCATCCACCTACAAACAAACAAACAAACAGCTCAACAGAAGCCCCAACACCAGTCCCAGCTCCAGCTCCAGCCACCAGTCGAAAGCCAGAGACGCGAGACAGTTGTGGTGGCACGGGCAGATTGAAGAGTTCGTAAAAATATATTCATTTATTCCTGTGTAATGTGAACTTCTTGTGCGACCCGTGTCATATGCAAATGTGGCTTACTTACGCCTCACACGCACACTTATGCACGGACAATTGCTGCCAGCCATGAACCATGAGCTGGTGCTGCTCCTCTTCACGTCCATGCCGCATGCCCCATTGCCCCATTGCCCCATCGCATATCGCATGTGTGACAACTCAACTCAAAGGAATGTATAATATGCAGTTAATTTATCATTCCCTTTTTGGCATGGCAAAAATAAGAGGGAGAGACAGAGAACTACAGCTAGAATTTGCTTGCCAACACAACAAAAAGAAAGGAGAACAAACAGCAAATAAAAAACAATAAACATTAACCATTAAACATTAAGAGAAGCTCGAGCGTAAAGTGCTGATAATTTGTGGCTTAACCGCAGACAAGTTGCGTTATAACAATTTTTAGAGCTTCTCGTTGATGATTTGCGTTGCCTTAGCCCTCCCACCACTTCCGTTTTAGTGGCTCGCTTTTATGGCGTCATAAAAGAGCTGCAACTGGCGAAAAACCCTCAAACTAAAACCAATAGAGGAAAAACTCATTAAAAAAGGTCCAGCAGGAGAATGGACCGGCCAAATGTGTCGCTTGTGTGTTTTCTTTATTCTTTATGGTTTAGTTTTGGGTGAAAATCCAACCATGCATGAAAGAATTCGCATTACAGGCAGCACCCCAAAAAATGCACACCCAGAGAGTGAACCGAGTGAGCCGACGAGAAATGGATACAAAAATGCAGAATGCAGCATGCAGCATGCAGCATACCGCAAAAGTACAATAACTCATTCAAAACCCAATTTGTTTCCGGCCTGTTTCCCCAACGAATTAATTATGATATCAGCATAACAATTTGCATAACCTCAAAATGAAAGGCAGACATTTCCCCAAACAGCCACCACACCACACGCCCACACACTGCCAGCGAGCGAGATCCACAGAGATGGGGCATGGCTCGGATTGAGATTGGTGTTTGCCCTGGCGGTGCAGTGGGGTGGAGCTGTGGTGCGGGGTGCCCAAACAAATGAAATAAAGCTCGTTTTCCCCCAAATGCCATATCAGCTCAGCAGATGTATAGGCAGCAAAGATACAATATACATGCGGCTCCCTGCGTATTACGAGTACAATCTGCCAACAGACACACACACATGGTAGATGGGTTTCCCCGTAAGATTACGAGAGTGCCCTGCAAAAGAGGGAGTTAATCAGTTTGATAGATTTTATCAGAATAACCTGAAACTTTAGTTAACAGAGATCAAGGATCATCGTAGAGGATAAAGATCATTTTGGTTTTCACATAAACTTGGACATGATCCTCGTACCAATCTAAACACACAAATCATTTAAGTAATATATCCAAATGCCTGCTGCAGGACATCCACAAGTCACCTAGTTTGAATCGCTCTACCTCCGTCTGCTCCTTCCTATTTGCTTGATTTTTTTACACTCACATCTCAGTGTGTGGCAATGTGTCGTCTCCCTCTTGGTCTGATGAAATTGCATAATCGCTTCCAGTTGTTGCACAATTATTGAAATGTGTCTGCTGTGTGTGTGAGCCCAGCGTAGCTTCGGGCAGGGTCTGCCGACTGATGCCACTGGGGGGCAGGAACGAGAAACGAGAAACGAGATGGAACAGAGTGGATCGAATGGGGTCGGGGTGTGGGTGTCAGTCGACCGCAGAGCATGAGAAGCCAACGAGGCGTAAAATTCAGTCGACGAGAGCGCTGCAAAAACGATGCAAACGCAAAAGCAAAAGCAAACAAAATGCCATTTTTCAGTGGGCCCAATGCCAGGAACAGCAGTGGCAGTAGTACCCTACCAGGGTACTTTACGTATAATACCAACAAAGGCAATCAAAAATTTATAGCCGACGACTGCCAGACGGACAGACACACACAAACTGGCAGAACAAATGTCATTGACGTTGGCTCCTGCAACGACTCCTGTTGCTGGTCTCCTAAACACGAACAAAACAATTAATTGTTTGGCGAAAGAGCGAAAAAAAACCCCAAGAGGATGGCCGCCTGTGGTCATGTCCTGAGAATGAAACTAATTTACCGAATGCATTCAACATCCCCTCCCATCCCATCAATGACAAATTAAGTGCCCCTTAGCGCGACACCCAAAAGACACAATGAATTGATGCTCGGATGCAGCATGAAATATGACTCAACTATTATTCAGTACGTACGAAAATCTGAAAATCGTATTTCATAGAGAGCCAAATAAAGGAAAAAACGGAAACTAACATTGACAAGTCAAAGACAGGAACAAAAAAAAAACACATAACAGAACTTGGCACAAAAAGACAGCAAAACCTGTCATTTTCAGTCAGCCATTCAAGAGTATCCCGCACAGGACAGGACAGGCCGGACCGTGCAGGCCCAGGCCAACGAAGCAACAGAATGAGAACAAGAAAATCGAAGCCAACTCACTGTGCAGCGCCGCTGAGAACGACAGTGCGACCATTTTCACATGCAACTTCCGTTTCCGCTTTGCCTTTGTGCAGCTTTCTCCAATAATTTGTTTTCTTCTTTTTCCATGTGCTCTACACTGAAAGAAGTTGAGGTAGGAGAAACGTTTTGCTCACTTTTGAACTGAGCTTCTTTTAGTTGATTTTTTGTAACTTCTCTAAAAATGTATGGAAGTTAAACTTATGTCTAGAATGCTGCAGATTCTTAGTCTTCAACCTGTTATGGTCTCCGATTTTTCACGTATTTTTGGAGACCTCTTTCCTGCCCTCGATTAAGTTCATTTTCTCCGCGTGCAACGTTTAGCCTTTGGGCCTGGTCCGTGGTAGTGCTGCTTGGCCTGATAGTGACACGGCCGTTGATTGGTACAACTAGAGGCGACCGATGCCAGATGCGGTGCGGGTGTCGTTTACCATTCGGGTTACCAACATAACAATGCACGCCCCTGCTGCCCGATTTGGGGCAGCTATCTGCTGCCGTTAGCCAGGCTAAGGTGTGCCTGGTCCTGTCTTCAAATCGGGCCGCCTGGGTTTGGTGTACTACACATGTTCCAGCTTTGTTGATGGCCAATTGAATGGTTGGTTACTTTAAGCAAGGGATTCGGCAGGATTTCAATGGGGATAGTGTGCTGATGTAATTGGAATTTCAAATCGAACGAAATGACTGCATTGAATAGGAATTTGAAAGAGTTTAAAAGACTGGAAGGCTATATTTGGTTTGAACTTTTCCCATATAAATTAAGTTACACTTTTTAGCAACTAAAATAAAGTAAATGACCATAGTTTTAGTGCTCAACTGTACCAGCTCCTTGTGTCTAACCATTCTTCTGTTTTTTATTAATCGCCACTTACAGCTCTTTCTGACTAGTTTAGTTACTTATTGTCAACTATTAAATGTTTACTGTCAATTGCTAATTAATGGTGCTACATTTTTCCCACTCAACTGTACTTTTACAACCAACACGAACGCTTAATGACTGCACCAAGTTTACTTTACTGTAATAACTTTACTTAAAGAAATGACTCAATCAGACGGGATGGACTTTAGTTTAAGCTAAACCCCACACCCTAAGGCGACCAATCCCTGCGGTCTTGTGAGTTGCTTCTTTTTGGTAATACCAATTAGGGTTTTGGTCTGTCATCACCCTCAAGAAAATGTATTCAATTATCTTTTGCCCCAAACGTCAGAGAAGTTGCATTGCGTCGCATCAAATAAACGTCGCCAGCATTTTTAAACAAATTACTTTTGCTCACAGCACCGACACAGGAACTGGCAACAGAAACAGAGAAAGCGAAACAGAAACAGAAACAGAAACTAGACAAAACCAAAAAACTTAATAAATCCTGCTGCACCGCAGCCCCCACAATGCGACGACTGGCTTGAGTGGTTGCCTGATTATAAAACTAAACCCAAGAAAATGTACAATGCTGAAATAAGGCGTTTGGTTAATATTTGTATACTCTTTGGGGTGGCCTAAAAGGTTTCTCTTTGAGCGATAAACAAATGCCAGTGTGGCACATAATTTTCTTTTGTTAACAGAAATAAATCACACTGAACCACACTTTGAACCAATTTTGCTGAAAACCAAACCATGTATTATAAATGTAATATTGTAAATACCCTATCCATGGCAGAGTACTACTCGTACTTGAACACAGCGGATTCCGTAACGGAAGCAAGAGATAAGCAGGCGAACAATGCGGGGGCGAGAGAGCGAGCAGAGAGCTTCACGCTCTCCCTCTGTCTCTCTCACCGCTACTTCACTGTGCAATTTTTATTGTACTTTACCTTTTGTTCTCGCTGCCTGCGCCATGCTTTTTGTCTCTACCTCTGTCTCTCTCTGGCTGGTACCTTCTACGCCTCTCCTGATTATGCCCCAAACGCGGACCATAATAAAAATGTCAAATGGCGACAAATATGACAGGATGTACGTTACTAATGAACTGTCAGCCGGCCACCGGAAGTGCCAAAGAGTGTAAGAGCTGTAAATTGGATTTAAATCGATTGGTCAATGGAAATGTGGCAAAGTTCTTTGCGTTCGCCACTCTGCACTTTCATTTGAAAGTAAAGAAACATTTTTAATTAAGTTTAATATTTCGGCGAAAGTGGTCCTGCAGGCACTTCGATCAAAACGTAAAACATAAACAGAAAGCTGAAAACAGAGAGGATCCAGTTCAAGAAACTATTTCAAAATGAAACTTCAAAGAAATAAAAAAGAAAACTAGGAAAAAGGAGAAAAAACTAAAGGCTTGGACACAAAACTTGTGACGAGTTCGCCTAGGAAACGGAATGCAAAAGTTTTTACCAGCCAGCACCAGCCCGTCCGTCCACAGATGAAGTAGAAGCCGATGGTGGATTTGAGGGCAATGCAGGATGTCGACGGGAGATTGGCGCACAAATGAGCAGCCAAAGCACAGCGAGCGCCAAGGAAATGCACAAAAACTTAACCTAATGAACATTAAGATAATGCAACAACATCAGCAGCAACATCTCGCCAGAGCGATACCAAGAGGAACCAGTCCTGGGTCCAGTGTGTTCCCTGCCAACGTCCCCTGCCTGCACCAGCAAGGATATGGCTACATAATTCTGCATTCGACCTCAGCCGCAAAACTTTTGCTTACAACAACCCTCGAGGAGGACAACAAACTTGCCACAGTGTCACGGTATTCATTTTAGGCAGTAGGCAACTTAAATGTAGGAAGTTCACTCCTTTCCGCTGTGATTTATTGCCGATTTTAAGCTTTAAATATTTTAAACTTATTTTAGTTTGAAAACCTAAAATGAATCAATTTATTGCATTATCTCGACTCAATGTATTTAATCAAATGAATATTTAATTTATAAATTTAGGGCCAAACGCTGATGAAAACTGAAAAGTTTGTCTGCCATTTCCAGGCTCTTAAAACTCAAGCCCTGTCCACCCACTGTACGCACTAAAAAAATCATAAAAAACTTGTTAATATCGAAAGGATCATTAAATTTAAGGTACCCTAGACGTCCTTCGTGGAGAGGGGTTTTTGTCATGGCAAGAGACCACGGTGCAAATGGTGTGCCTTGAGCAAAATGCATTGGGCGAAAAGTCGAAAGGAAACTTGCGTTTGCCATTTGCCAGTTTGCATTCAGCATAAAGTTTTTAGCTTATGTTGTGATTTTTATGACCCAGGAAAGGCATCGAGGGGAGTCCCAGTCCCATTCCCTTCCCCCTGGAATAGTGGAGTACTGCACCCAATGGCTTGGCCAGCAAATGAAGATAAGTTTTATGTGGCGCGGAAATTAAGAACTTTGTTTATAGCCCCGGCCAATGCATGCATGTCCGTTTGCTGATGAGGCAACCGACACATGGCCCATGGACGTGGAGGGACACGGGTAATGCTTTCCCAAGTTTGTAGACAAATTACTTTCGTTTCAATGTTAACGATCCAGCTAAACCAACCCATGAAGCCAGCAACGTGGCGCCTTTTGAAATCTGTTATTAATCGTATTAAAAATTCATTAGTTTCAGTGCGAAAATTACTCGATTTTCGAGTGCGTAAGCCTGGCAATGCCCTGCTGCTGGCTCGTGTCAATGGCCAATACTTAAATATGCATTAATTTTATACAGATGGCATTAACTTTCGACTTCGCTCCACACCACGGACAATAGCCCAGAGAGGCCAGACTAATGCCGTCAATGCTTTGGAATTTAGGTAAAGCCATCAACGACAAAGGTAAAATATTTCTTTGATTGAAACAAAGACAAGGAGCGCAGCAGGCGACAGAAATTCAAATTAATTAAAACTTCTGAAGGGCACAGAAGGTTAACTGAAAATAGTATTCAAGTCGCAAAGCTGAAAAGTAAAAGGGAAGAAAAACCTTTTAAAGTCACATAAAGCAATGTCATGTTATCTTTTTTCTAGTAATAATTGCAGACAAAAATCTTTAACATATAATTAATTATATTTTTAAACCATATGCAGACCCTTGTCACATTAGTAGCCCCTCAACACTGCTCCAATTGATTCGTCTCAATCCCAAAGTGAAACATTTTTTAATCCTGCAAACCAACTTCTTTTAAAAAAAAAACACCAACACACAACCAGTCACTGCCAGGGAAACTTCAGCGACAGTTGCAACTTGCTTTCGAGCTGTCGCTTAATTAACTTACAATTGCAGCTAAGGGAGCACAAAAAACCCGTAGAAGAGAATGAGAATGAGAAAGAGAAAGGCACCAAAGAAGCTGCAGATAATCAGAGGGAATGGCGGGGTACAAACCTCAGCTAAAACCATATAAATGTCGTGAGGCAAGTTTCAGCAATTAATTATCCGCAAAAGTTTTCAATTACAAGCCAATTACGTCCGGCCATCATCCACAATTGCACACACACACACATATACACACACGAAGCAGGAAAAGGAAGAGAAAGAGAAAGAGAAAGAGAGCCATCGTGACACAGTGAAAACTATCCAGAAGTGAATCGGGGAAAAGTCTAAACACTTTAATTGAATGCGCCCTATTACTCACTTTGTTGGGTCGTTCGTAGTATTTGCGATTACTGCTGCCATTAATATAAAATAGAGTCTCTCTTTTAGTATTTCCCAAAGTAGTATAACCTTTTCTGTATTTAAGAGAGAAAAGCCAAGCATAAGGCTAAAAGTTATAGGTAATTTCCGAAAGATGGAGGACTGAAGTGGATAACCAATACCCAATAATCTCCAGTAAATATGTAAATAAATAAATTAAGAAATGATTAGCCAACAAACTTTTTGTCCCCGTTCCTCTTCAGTGCATAATTAATTCATTAAAGATTTAATTCGATCATGAATAAATTACAGTAAATATTTACTTTTAATTGATGAGCTTTAAGCGCTGTTCATGGAATTTTCCAAGGCCTTTTTGAGCGCACCTCCGCCAACCCATTCTTCAGGCAAGCTCTCGCACGTGTCATCGGTCCACCTCTGTGGCACCCAGCTCCAGCTCCACTACCGCGGACACGTACATCGGACATTAAATGACATTTTATTGAGCAGCATCGACAGGGGTACCAGAAAGAGAACCTGTGTACCAACCACCCTCCATCTGGTACCACCTTTTGATGGAGTTCTCAACTGTGGAGCGAGTGTCGCTGCTGTGTCGATGACACGTTTTGCCAACGCATCATACAACCTTGATGATGCCAAAATGAATGCGTCCTGCCATAACGGAAATGGAACGAAGCCCCCTCTCGAAAACCGCCTCACTCCAATCAAAATGGCGATTTGGAGAGAAAGACAATGAGAGAGGGAGGGGGAGAGAGAGAGAGAGCTGCCCCCGAACGAGCTAGAAACATTCGCAAATGGCTGACAAATATGGCAACGCGATGCGTAGCAACAATTGAAACTGTTTTTGTTCAAATTTGCAGAAGAATTGACTGCTGCTGGGGAGCTTTGATGAGCTGAGGTGGGGTTAGGATTCGACGCGTGCCAAAGGATATTGGTTTTTGGGGAAAAGCAACGGTCTATTGACATTTCCACTGCGTTCACAGCTCTTAATTAAGGTGTAATTTTCGATATCGAACGCGCGGCAGACAAAGCAAAGTTTTTGCAATTGAAGTGGGGTTTCCTTTTCGTAATTTTGTAGCAGGAAGTCAGGGAAAGAACAGATGAACGTTGTTCAATGTTTAGAGAAGCAAAAGCAGGCCGTTTTATATTGTATATTCGTAAGAAACTTTAGAACTTTAAATACATATAACAATTACAACTCGAACAATTACAACTATGAACAAAATTAAAAGGAAATCTGAGGAAAATTCCAACAAGAAATCGAACAAGACCTCGTCGTTTGCTGCCACAAATGACATCGTGCAGGGAATGCCGAAAAAAACAGCACGCAAACAGAACATAACCAAAAACAAAGAAGAGCCAAAAGTGTGGCAGCCAGAAGCCAAGGATCTGAGGAAGTCCTCATCGGGAAATGTCACCATGAAGGGGATCCAACACAATTCTTTCACGATACTCTACCCCAAGGAGCCCAAAAAAGTGACCTTTATAACGCCAATACAGATCAATAGCACAGGTCAAAGATCAAAGTACGATACATATAAGAAAGCAAGGACTCCCAGCGCAAAGATTCAACCAAAGAAGATGAAATAATAAGCATTTAATTTAGAAAAATTATTGAAAATATGAATTAATTTTTGATGTGTCTGGGAAAAAGTGCAAAATCATTTGCTATTGTTTGCTATAATGAAAATATATTACACGCAGTTATGTTTAATTCATATATTTAAACCAATACACTAATCCCTTTAACCCACCTCAAGCTTCAACTAAAAATCAGCCATTTGGCATACGAACCTTTACCATTCATATTTCCTTACCCACTTTCAATGGGTGTTCCTTTGAGCTGTCGTTTCATGGAAACCCCCCGAGCCCGACAATAGTTGAACCCATAAACTAGAGCAATGACTGCCTCATTGTGAGGCTTTGGCCAGGACTGAGTACTATATGGAGGTTCATGTTTATCCATAGAAAATAGTACATAATGAGCCCGAAAATCAACCAATTGATTTCAATTATATTACACATACACATGCAGACATGTGCACATGGCCGTAGAGGTCGTTGAGTCAATGATGTGGTAAATTATTCACAAACGAATTGACAAATGCTTCACGGGGTTAAATTATTTCTAGAACAATTAAGTGGAAAACCAACTATCTGTCATCTAAATGTTTCGTGTTCGACTTTTAATAGAACTTTTGGGCTGTGTGTGTGTGGACTGGGTTGGATGGGATGTAAAAGAAACTATTTCCAGCACTTTTCATTATTTATGAAAACCAAGCAGCCAACCCACACACATGTCAGGCAGTGGCCAAAAGCCACGCAAAGGCAAACCCAGAGCAAATGCAAGGCAGGCCAGGGACAGGCACCTCGTGCACCTCCCTACCCGTTTTGCCGCGTTATTGTGTGGCTTGGCATCATGCAACCTTACAGAGAGACGGAAGGTCGTAAAGAGGTAAAAGGAGAGCAGAAATATTGCTTGGCGCAAACGCACAAAGTGCAGAACGTGTCGGAGCCCTTTGAGTGCAACTGGAGAGCTACTAAACCACCGCTGGTTGCTGCCTTCTCAGCAGATTTTGATTTAACTAAAATTAAAATCAGCTTCGTGTCCCGCTCTCAGCCTTAGTTCCTTACCCCACCATCTACGGCTAACTGCATGTCCTTGTCGAGCGACTAAGTGACCGTTTCCCCACACACACATGTCAGTTTATATTATCCGAGCGCATTTATCTCGCATTGGCAATTGGATTTGTAATGTGACCAAAGCCAGACAAAACGACAGCATAACAAAGCAATGGCAATGGTCATTGAAAAGGACAATTGTCTGTGTGTGTGTGTGTGTGTGTGTGTGAGAGACGTGTGCATCGAGCAAAGCTGATGGACAGCCTGACGGGTGTACAGTTGTGCTTTTGTTCGCTCAAGATTACGCCACGGACTTCGCATGAGGGGGGCTCAAATAAAGTGTTTTGACCTTTTTAGCTCGAGTCCAGATTTTATTCATTTGCAATGATGTTTGATTGAAAAGTTGTTAAGTACTGAGCTTAAATTAAATTAAGTTATTTGGGGTCACGATGCAAAGATGCTGAAACCATTATTGAGCTTGGCAAATAAATAGGAAATTAAATAGGGACTCCCCTGTTTTGAAGACTTACAAAGTTACCTTCTAAGTAATTTCGCCACAGATGAGAGGATTAAGCTCAGTCACACACACATTCAAGTGAGTTAGAGAAAGAAGAAAAATAAAAGAGATAGCGATATCAATGCCTCAAACCCAAAACTAGTTCACATCGGGAAACGGGAACGGGAATGGCAGCACCTCGACCCAACGCACTATACGTAACCGGAGAGAAAATCCGAAAACGCAAATTTAAATGCGTCGATGGTGCGATGGTGTTGCCGACACTAGACACTCTGCAAGCTGGGGCAAGGACAATTGAAGTGCACACATGGCACGGCATAGGGCACACGGCACACGGTACACGGCACCGCGGCAAAGTGAAGAGAGTGAGGGAGCGAGAGCGAGTCGTGAAGCACTCAGTTATATTGTCCAACTGAGTGACGGTGAAACAACCGCACCCAAAGTGCTTGCCCTGGCAGTGCATAGATAACAAACGAGTGCAAGGATAACGAGGATACACGGCAAGGACGACGGACTACGGACTACGACTATGGCAGCGGAAGTAACGCGAAAAATGGCGAAACAGTAAAAGCAGCGATACTTACACATTGAAATATTGAAATACAATTGGTTTAGAATGTGCTCTTGCCCCTCGAGGCAGACAGGATGGCATTTAAGGAGAAATACCCACCCAACTGAGAGGTGAAGGATGTGGCATTAGAGGGTTTTTGTGGCTCTTTCGCTTAAAGTTTATCGACCTGATTTTAATAATGCGCATCAAATGTTAGATATTAGATTAAAGGCTCGATTCTCAGACAAAAGATCAAGCAAATTAATGGCGATAGTCGACGATGTTGAGCCGAAACGCCACCCATTGAAGTGCCACGCCAAGGCAGTCCTCCATCCATTTCTGTCCTTCGTCTAAGGTAGTTAAATTGCGCGTTAGTGTCAGAGCCAGAATTGAAATCCTTTTTCCCTTGCAGGCACTTTTCCTTCGCGGAACACTCCACTCGGAACTCTCTCCTCCAGCGTCAATCACGAAGCGTTTTCCTCCATTGAGTGGGACACGTTCTCGAGCAACTTTTCGAGCTGCGCCGAAAAGTTCGCCACAAACAAGGCGACACATGACACGTACTCGACTTGACTCGACTGGAAGCTTCGTCCTACTCCACCTTCTGCTGCTTGTCTCGACTGAGCTTCCAGAAACCACCAACCCACTGCCACCCTCCTAGTCACGGGGATTATTTTTAGTTTTTTGTCAGTGTTTTAAAGTTTAAAGCTCTTTTGTGGCATATTTGCATATTAAGTGGCATGCGTTGGGCTGTAGGACAAAGGCAGTCGTGGCACTAGAGCCTTTTTGAGGGCGGGAGCAGGTCCTGGCACGAGAGCCTTTAAGGGGGCGGGAGCAGGTGTTGATGTTGTTAGTTCTTGCCTAGTCTTACGCTTGAGCCAACTTTCTAACCGAAACCGTTTTCGGTACAAGAGGAAAATTTCAACTAGAGCAGATCGAAGACGGGAATACTCTAGCAGTCGCTTCTGAGTCGTATCTATATTCGGATTTTAATTCAATTTACAAGCAGAACTTTTGAAATTATCAAAATCAAATTACGGTTCTCAATAGAAATATTATATCATTTCTAAATGGTACGGAAGGTGCCTCCTCCCTTCAATTGCAAGTCCTGCAAACATCTCTACGAAATCTCCAACACCCTTTGGCAGTGTATAAAAATCACTGCTGTCAGCATTAGGATTACCTTTCTCTGCCTCTGTCTCCGGCTCTGTCTCTGTTCGAGTGTGCAGAGGTTTTAGATGGTTTAGGGTTCCGTTCCGTTCCGTTCGTGTTCCTGGTCCCCATTCAGAGCCTGCCAAAAGGTTTCAAGTGCCTGCGCGTTCCTGTGTTAAGCTCAAACGAGCTGATAAGTCAAATTAGCATAGATTGATGAAAACTGGGGTCGCTCTTTGGAGGATTTGCTTTACATTTACAATACATTTCGAGGAACATTTAGCAACTACAGCTAAGACATTTACGTACAAATACTCAGTTAACATTTATCACGTGTCAGGTAATACAAATCGCTGTTTTTTTTTGTTTTGGGATCATCCCGTTGCAGCTTTCTGCTTAAGCAGAAATTGTTCAAATACTTAATTTGCTTTGTCCCCCAGCTAGGTGCTCTTCATCAGCTGCTCCACGCGCACGCTGGTGGTCTTGACCAGCGCCTCCGTTGGATTGGAGCAACCGTTTAGCACATCATCGACACAGGCTCGCACTGTCACTCGATAGAAGGACTCCGGCTGTAGTTCATTAAGGTAAAAGTAGTGCTGATTGCCCGGCACTTGGATGCCTGTCATCTCTTCCTCAATAGTGCATTTCTCCTCCAGCCGCTGGCTGACAGTGGCATGGTCATCCTGACACTTTTTCATGGCGTGCGGTATCTGCAGACTGCATATATCCAAATCCTGTGCGGCACGTTGCCGCTGCTCAATCAAGTTGCGATAAATGTCGTATCGGACTGCGGCCATCTTTTCCTGAACGTTGGTTAAATTGCTGGGCGCTGGTCTGGTTGGCGCTGGCGTGGTTGGTGCTGGAGTCGTTGTTGGTTCTTGCTTCATGCCAGCCCTGAGATCATCAAAGTCAATTACTTTTTCAAACTTATCCTTCTTTGGCTGTTCCTGGCGACGTCTAAAATGCACAAAGAATACTTTAATAGCTTTAGCTTAATATAGTTATAGAAAACGTACGAAACATAGATCAGATTGGGCAGTGCATCTTCGTAGGTGATCTGCTCTTTGTTATAGTAATCCTCGTCATTTGGCTGTGGCCCCGAATCGTAGGGCGTCACATCGTCGCACTGGCAATCCAACAGACTCACATTAGCGGGCCTCGGATTCAGATAGTTTTTGCCTTTCTCTGCATTGGTGAGATTGTGTGGCTCAAAGGTCACATAATATTTGCTGATGATGCCATTGGGACGACGCGGTGGCCACCAATGTAGTAGCTATCAAAGAGCATATAATAAGCCTTAATAGACAGCGATATATTACACTTTTGTTTATCCTTACAATCTGAGTGCTGAGCTCCGAACTGCCATAGATCCTGGCCACGGGACTGGGCTTGTCCGGCAGTGTTTGAAAGTAGCGAATTTGTGAGTACGCATCAATCTGCATGTGATAGTCCGTTCGTGTTAGAGTCTTTACAAAAAATGCATACTGTGTGTAGGGTTTGAGTCCGGAAATAACATGACGCCGACTCTTGGTGGCCGAGACATCCATCAGCCAACTGCAAAGCGACATAAACTTAAGATATATTTCGAAATTTTGTTAGTTTCTCCCTTACTTGTCGTGCCCGCAACCGTGTCGTCCATCGTACATAGTCACATTGCGCTGTGGCGCTTCCTTATAGTAGTAGGAGTAACCAATCAAGGTCTCCATGCCCTCCCAGTCCATGTAGTCCAGCAAAATGCGCACCGCTGTGGCACTTATATCATCCACAACTGGTTTCAAAGTGCGTACTGCATCTCCACAAATGACCCGTTCGCCATTCGAGTTGGGTGAGACTTCTGCCACGGATATGTGCTGCACACTCTTCAGGGATGGCTCAAGCTGTAGAATCTTCTCATGGCAGAGGCGTGGGTTCAGATGAAAGAAGATGGAACCACGCTGCACGAGCACCTGATGATTGGGTGTCCAAATGTTCTCCAAGTGATGATTGTTCACCACGAAGAGCGCGTATCTTAAAGGGTCATCGTGTAGTCATCGTGCAGTTTGTTTATCTGGGTCACTCACTTGTTTTCAATCAGCTGATCGCCTCGTATGACATCCAAATTCTGCAGGAACGACAAAGACATCAGCTGCGCCGAGTGCAAGACCTTCAGATAGCCAGTAATTTCCTTGACACTGGCCAAGGCTTTCTCCAACGGCGCCACAATTTTCTCTAAAATACAAAAATGTAAATATAATTGAAGCCAAGACAGCTAAAACTCACCCTTGATGTCAGTCAATTCAATGATTAGTGATCCATTGATGGTCACACAATCCTGTAAGGGTTCCAAGTCCGCTCCACTCCGCACATGATAGACACCCTTGCACTCCACCTGGCAGGTGATCAAACCATTTGGATCACTTACTTCCTTCTGATTGGGGGGACATTTATCCACACAGCGATAGCCGCGCGTGAGCGGTATCATGCCCAGCTGACGGCACTCCTTGTAGCTGATGCACTGCCTCTTGTGCAGCTCGTAGCTAATCACACACTGATCCACACATTTGCCTTTGCTCTGATAGTTGCCGCACAGCGTACAATTCTGATCGGAACAGCCCGTGACACAACTGCCCTTGCAACAATTTCCCACATTGTCGCATCCATGGAGACCACAGGCCGTCGGACAGCCCTTGAGGCGTGGCGGCGTGAGTCGAATCTGGGCAGTGTTCATGTTCCAGCAGAAATCAGAGATATTCTGGCGGAAGGCATAGTCCGCGGCCAGTCCACCACACACCGGACAATGACTGGAAGGTTTGTTGTGCTGTAAGCAAACATTTATTAACAAAATACAAAATATAAGGTCTCTGTCTTACCTTGAGTGAAAAATGCTGCTGTGTGGCATTGCTCAGTAGATGCATCCAGTCCACGGTCTCCACAAAGCACAGCATCGGGTTCGTTTCGATGCGTATGAGACCGTTTTGAATGCGCAACAGCTCGACCAAGCCCAATTCCCGCAGATTCCGATTCTCGTGGACGACGAGGGCATATTGATCGAAGAGCAAGGCCTGACCCCGAATGATGCGCAATTTAGGAAATATCGCTTCCAGCGTGAGCAGCCCCGTGCATCGATACACCATCAGATAGTCGCTGATTTCCGAGACATTGCTCGAGAGTAGTTCCAGGCTCGCATTACTCTCGGAGGGCAGGTCGACATTCGCAATCCGTACGTGACCGATCACGTGTGTACAGTTTTGAAGTTTCTGAAAGTCGGCGACCTTGTTTATCTCCAGGGAGCCGCAAATTGTGTCGCATCTGGCCAGAACCGGCCACAGTGTGAAGCAGAACAGTAGCGGCAGTTGCCTCATGGCTGCCAACCTGACACTTTCAATTGACAGCACTTGACCCCGGGCCGCGCAATCGATTGGTGGAGTGGGAGGGAGTCGACAATTAACGTCAGCCCGCTTGAATGTCAATGTCGCTGGATGTTCTGAATTTCTGGCGATCTCTGGATAGTTCTAGACACGCTCTCTCGATCACGTTCCGTTGCGGCGAACGCTTCGATTTTAACTGATTTACCCGGCGGCAGCGACGCGACAGCTTCTCCATGTTCGATCGCTTCAATTAGCTTCGGCCACCGTTTCTTCTGCCCATTTCGTTTTTGCGTATACCCTAGCGGTGAGTGTTATGAATTTGTGGAGCTGTTTGCAATGCAAAGAAGGAATTGACGGGGAAGGGGAATTGACCATTGTTTGTCTATGCCGCAGGAACTTCCTAAGAGGTAAACTCATCACACAGAAAAGCTCTCTTCAACAGAACATATTCAAATACTTGTATTGCATATCCCATTAAGCTCAGATATGAATCATCTACATGCAAGAGTATCAATAACGTCGGTCGCTGCATCGTTCTCTTTCATGTTATTGTTTTTTCTCTTCGTGCGCCCATCTTCTGCTTCTAATCGGTTCACTACACCAGCTGCAAATTTACTGTACGCCAAGATTTAATTGTTTTACTTGCGTGTGCTCTCTGTTTGCTGCTGATGTAGATGCGCTGCGCTGTGCTAGGGCGTGCGCTGGCAGTGACTAAGGGATGAGTGAAAATGGGGCGAATAGCATTTCGAGTGTTTACTTTTTGAAGTGTAAACATAATTTGCAAGATTACGGGAATATGTAGCTATTTTTTGTAGCACCAACACCAACAAGGGGGTAAACCCCCTTGTTTACCCTTTATGTGCGCCTCTGGCATTCCTGTGCTCCTCATCTCCTCATCTTGTCCATCTGTTACGATTCCACGTTTACGTTGTTTCCTTCTTATGTTTCATTTGCACCGGCAGCCCAAAAACACTTGTTACTCCTGCATCCATCCTCCTTCTCCCTCTTCTCATCCTTTGCGACCTTGCAACAGAGCGAACCGGTTAACCATATTCCATTCTGTCTGCTTTTTCTTTGCTTTTGTTTTCTTTTTCTGTGGCTTGGCATGGTTGGTTGTTTGCTCGCGCTGTCGTCCCCGTCGCTGCTGCCTCTCTGTCTGTCGCTCTCGTCGCTGCTGCCTCTCTGTCTGCCGCTGCTTCTGCGTCAGCGAGGGGTGAGTGATAACGAAAATGCAATGCTTCGCAGAAATTAAATTGCACCGACGAACAATTCAATTAGAGAGTAGGAGTAGGCGAACAAAACAAGAAGTAATAAAAGATAGAGAGAAATCGATATGCCAACAATGGGATACCCCTTATTTTGGGGACAATTAAGTGGAAATTTTTCAAAATAAACTGAAACGAAATAATATTACTTCTTCGTATAGAAGAAGTACATATGTAACTTATGTTAACTCAGTATATGTATGAAAAATGGGATTTAATGCTTCCTCAGGCTTTTTCAAACTATCACCAATCTACCTATAGACTACAGGGTAAACAATGCGTAACCAAAACCGAAGCTTTGGCACACCCAATTCAAAGCGTGGTGATGCAGTTTTGGAGTTGGGAGCACAGCACACAAGGAGAGAGCGGTGAGCAATGAACAATTGGCAGTTCATTAAAGTGCACGTAGCGCTGAGAAAACTCAATTGAAATTGTTTTTCTATAAAAAGAAGATTCTATAGGTATGTATGTGTATGTGTTTATGTATAATCAGTAGAACCAAATAAGAGGACCTTTAAACTGGGAATACATCAAATGAATAATCAATTTATGTTGGTACAAAGCTACATTTTTATGTATGTATGTATGTATGTACAGATGTGGATACACAAGCCAAGGAATACATACATGTGCACATATGTATGTGCGCCCGGGTCGAAGTTCTAAAACTGAGCTCCCAATCACCCTTTTTATTTCAAAATTTGTTAGATAGTTTCGTGCCCTAGTTGGCACGACCTTGGTTCATATGTACATATGTACTTATAAACATACATATGTATGTACTAAAATATTTTTTTTTTTTTTTTTTTTTTTCTCTCTCTTTATATTTACAATCTGTTTTTAAACAATAAGTAAATTGTATAATTAATATTCAATTAACAGAAATAGCAGTTTTCCAATGAGCCCTGCTATTATATATAACATCTTTTTAGTTTGTTAAATTTATCTATCAGGGATATCGAGAATGTGGTATCTTTTCAGTCTTCTTACTGTTAGGCTATTGTCTAATAGACTTAAGGCTAAATTATTTTCGTGGTTGTGGAGTCTGTCGATGTATTTCTTACTAGTTTTCTTTATTTCTTCTTTAATGGTTGGAATATTCAGATCTTTGTGGATGTTTGCATTAGATGCGTAAAACGGAGCATTGACAATTTGTCGCAAAGTTTTTGATTGGTAACGCTGAAGTATTTCAATATTTGAGTTGCTAGCAGTTCCCCAAAGCTGTATAGCGTAGGTCCAAACAGGCTTCAGTATGGATTTGTAGAGGCGAATTTTGTTTTCCAAAGTGGTTTCTGATTTTCGACTAATCAGCCAGGACATTTTTAGTGTTTTAAGTCTAAGTTGTTGACATTTTGCTTTAATGTGGTTTTTCCATGTTAATCTGCGGTCGAGATGCAAGCCGAGATACTTCACACAGGTACTTTGTGGAATTGGTGAGCCGTTAAGTGTAACATTTGGGCAGTTACCTGGTCTTAATGAAAACGTTATTTGGACGGATTTCAGGGAGTTTATTCTAATTTTCCATCGAAGGAACCAGTCTTCAATTAGGCTTAGCTCACTCTGCAGGAGTTCAGAAGCTTCATTTATAGATGTGCTTGTGGCTAAAACGGCTGTATCATCAGCATATGTTGCAACAGTGCAGTTGTTTGTAACTGGCATGTCGGCCGTATATAGGGTGTAGAGAATTGGTCCCAATACGCTTCCTTGTGGGACGCCTGAGTTGATGAGAAGTAGTGATGAACTATCGGTTTTCTGCTGCACGTAAAAGCATCTTTTAGCCAGATATGATTTCATTAATAAATAGTACGGAGCAGGTAGCCATTTCTTTATCTTGTACAACAAACCTTTGTGCCAGACTCGATCGAACGCTTGTTGAACATCAAGAAATGCAGCAGTGCAGTATTTTTTGTTTTCAAATGCCGAAACTATATCATTAATAACCCTGTGACATTGCTCAGGGGTCCCGTGACCCCTCCTGAATCCGAATTGGTATTCAGGAATGATGGAAAGTTCGTCTAAAATTGGTAACATTCTCTTCAATAGTATTTTTTCAAACACTTTCGAGAAAATTGTCAACAGACTAATGGGACGGTATGATGTCAATTCCGTTTCTATTTTGTTTGGTTTTAGGATCATAACGATCTNTTACTGTGTCGTATCCAGTAACTTTAAAAAAAGATTTGCTAGTGAAGTGTGTTTCTGAAATAAGCATGACGTCAATGGCATTCGTTTTTAAAAATAAAGCTATTTCATTTACATGGTTGGAAAGCCCATTGGCATTCCATATTCCTAAGTTTAGATTTATTTGCATAGCTTATTTACAAGTAACATTATCATGTTAAGTAAATTATTGGTAAGTTGAGATTGTTTTTCTAGAAGCTGTTCTATTCTTTCTAGAGACTTGTTCGAGTTACTATTTCCTGCAGCAACTTGAGCGTATGATTGGTAATCTTTGGGTTGTTGGGTCGAATTATTAGACGGAGCAAATGATTGATATGTACCATGGTCATTTTTATTTTTGTCATCTTTGGTGTTTCTCTGGTGGTTGCGTCCGCTTATTATTTTTTTTGATATAAGATCCTGATAGACTTTACACCCTTTATAACTAGCAGCATGATCTTCGTTGCAGTTGGCACATTTTGCTGGTTGCTCTTTATCTTTTGGGCAAACGTTACTGGGATGGTTAAGAGAGCATTTCACACATCTGTGAGTTTTGGCACAATATGACTTTGTGTGTCCAAATTCCTGGCAACGATAACACTGAACGATTTCTTTAGTTTTACGGGGTGGTTCTATATTAACAACTGCGTTACCAATGAATTTAACTTTGTATATATCTAAGTTCTTATTGTTGGGCTCAATGTCTAAGTAGAACAAATTCAATGGCTCTTTGGTTACACGACTTTTAATATTACTAATGTTTCTAACAGCGTGACCTTTGGACTCCACATCTTGTTTGATTAATTCGATATCCGTTGAGAAGTGCAAATTCTTAATAACAACTCTGAATGCCCTCTCATGTTTAAGTTGGTATGTGTGAAATTTGACAGAATCTTTAGTAAGAGTTTTAACAAGTTTCCTGTATTCTTCAATAGACTTTACCATAACTCTCACATGACCATCGCGTTGTACTTTATAAAAGAAAAGCTCTTTTTTAATTGTAGTCTCGAGGTAAACTAGCATTCCTTTTATATCACTGACTTCAGATAAGAATATAGGTGGCGGCTTGGCAGATTCAGTTAAGCTATCTTCAGTTATCATGTCCAATGCTTCGTTTTCATCTTCATTTCCGTTATTTGGCGTGCTGTCGCTTAGGAGGGCATATTGATTGGAGCTGGTTCTGGGTGCTAAGTCCAGAGCGATTTTTTTCTTTAGTAGAATAGGAGAGACTTGGTTTTGTCTCTTGACTGCCTTTGACTTCAATTTTACTCTCTGCCAGTTCCAAACCGTTGTGTCGTCTTCGTCGTCGTTCATGATAACAACAACACTTTGTTATTGCTTATCAGTAACCACTATTTTGTTTGCTTTTGTTTTGTGAATCGAATAGTACTTTTGCTTTATATTTACGAACTGAAAGTTTTTGCTAAGGCAACTTCGGCTCAAAAATTTACTTTTATTTCCGAAATTTTATTTTCACTTTCTCTCCTAGATGTTGCTCCTACGAGCAATGAATTGAAACTTTCCAGTAGATGACGGGCAAAAATGTTTCTAAAATATTACTCAAAATTATCCACTTTGTTATGTCGAGAAACTGTAGAGAAATGAACAGCACCCTTTCGAGGTTCTCGTTTGATGCTTTTGTTTATTGACCGTTTTTGGCTATGACCTATGCAAATTTCCCAAAAATGTACGCTTATTTACAGCAAAACGCAGTAAACATCGAAATTATTTAAATGGCCCTTGAACTTTGACTTGGAACGAAACGTTCAGTTTTTGCCCCCCTAATCAGCATAAATACGAGTCTATTCTGTAAACGATGATCGAGAGGCGTGTGTGTGTGAGAATTAATTCGAAAGAGTTTAAAAAAATTAATTAGAATTTTTAATTTAGCCATGACCACACTCTCCGCGCCGCCAAGGTGTCTGGAGCCGGACCCGAAAACTGGTTGAAAGCTATTGCATAAGCACCGCCCAGCAGCACGCGTGCCAGGTTACAAGTACTAAAATATGTTCACATTTTTATTTAAAACTCTATAAAAATTAATTTTTATTCAATATATTCTTTACTTATGTAAATAATAAATACAATAGGCTACAAAATCAATTCATTATATTTCGCTCGTATAGTAAGTATTCGTACAATATACATTGTAGATTTGTATGTATGTACATACATACATATATATATGAATAAAATTGTTTTTTTTTTTATGAACTAGATTCAAATTTAATGAGCATATCGTGTTTTTCCCATTTATTATCGGATTTTGGTCTACTATTTTGTTGCCCTTTCACGGGGAGTGTGCAAAATGTTGACCACAAGTTACAAAGCCAAAGAGTCCTTCTGAACCTGAAACGGTGTGTCTAACTTTTAGCAGATAATTTAAAGTAAACCTACCCAAAAGTATCTGGTATGATTATGGTATAATTTTTCTTAAGAATATAAGGTTAAATAATGCTTTGACTGTTCAAACCCGGATCTGCTAGTGTACATTCAAATTCGGCCATCCCCAACTTACACTCCACTTATATGATTTCAGAATTGACTAAAATAACGAAATCCAAAATGGAATTCATTTTAACAAGCACAAAATTCACAATTCCACACAAAAAGATCTACTACAAAATCCAGTCTGTGGAGCGTGTGTAAAAACCACACACACACACACACACACACACACACACACACACACAGGCACAAAACTATCAGTTTTTCCGCTTTGTTCGTTGCTTTTTTCTCTGTGAATCAATTTTCGCAGTAATTTGTAGGGCCTGCACTGATGCATAACGCAGAAAATTTAATGCACCATACTTTCCGGCGGCACGTCAAACTATGAAGGGAAAGTAGACCAGACCAACGCCATAACCCACACAACCAGCGGCGCCAATTATTGAATATGCCAGAGGCAGCATCAGGAGCAGAAGCAGGAGCAGGAGCAGGAGCAACAGCCGCGGGCCACATAATCCACCAGGGAGTTGGCAGGAAGACGAGTAGGAGTCTCTTCACGGTGCGCCAGTATCGGAGGCGGCAAACACGTAACGCCATTTTGCGGCGCGTGATAGGAATCCTTAGCAAGGACGTGTGCATATGCCTATCCCGAGCACAAAGGCTGAGAGACCAAACTTGGTTGAGTGCGAGGAGGACATAAGTCAGTGGGTCCGTCACGCCAGGTTCGTCGTCCCACGCACGTCGTTGCATTTAAGTGCCAAATTAGAAGGTGGCCACGAAGGACTCGGAGTGGAGTTCCAGTCCGTCCCGCTATCCTTTGCACATGGCAGTCGTCTATAAATCAAACGGTGATGCAATTTATGGCATTGCCAATTCAATGTGGCCCCGGCTGCTGTCTCATCATGACCCATTATTATTATTATTATTACGGGCCTTGACAAACTCGAAAATTAATTAAGTTTGCTGCAAAAATGCAATCCAGCAAATAGACAATGGCAGCGGCAGCAGCAGCAGCAGCAGCAGCAGTTGGCTTGCCTCACACTCGGGTGCCTCTTGAGCTTGCCCGTCCAGCCCAGTGCAGTTGGTGGCAGTGTGATTGATGTGCCACCGAGCAGCAGCTGACAGCAGTCTGAGCTTGAGTGGGTGATGCACTTTGACACATGACAAAGCACACTGCATGGTAAATCTAACACGGCCAACTGTAATAAAAGCTTATGGCCAGCACACAAGTGGTGTTCCTTTACTTGAACTTTTGGGAACAAAGTTGAGAAAGGCTTTGGAAAAAATGGAAAGTTGAAACAAATTCAGTGAAGATCATTCTCAACTACATTTTTGCTGTAAAGCAAAATTAAAACTCTGCTTTGGAAATACTTTGAATAATTCAATTGGGTTCAATTCATTTTAATTAAGTTTTTTTTCTATACGCTCTATTAGATTTAATTTGAACAAAAAGGACGTGCATAAGGGTACTTAAATCATTGAATAAATCTCATGAATTCAATTTGCCAACAAATAAATGAATATTCCGCAAAAAATAGAATAAGCCAGTTGAGCCTCGTGCAATGCCAAATCACACTAAAAAGTTGTTTAAATACTTAGAAATAATAACTAAAAAATATCAATTAAATTAATTCAGATTATCAACTTAGTGTGGACATAAAAACAGTCCATAAAAACAGAAAAGTGAGAAAAACGTGCACCGGCAATGGCAATAGATTAGAGCATTAAAGTTTGGTTAATTGGGTACAACTTTTGCAGGTTTCATTTGAGCATTTAATGGTCAAATGTCAATACAAAGTTTGCTGAAAAGTAAAGTCTAAGAAGAATAAAAACCGAAACTTTCCACTTCTAGGAACCTGTTGCTCCTGGAACAGTAGTTAAAGATCAACCGATAAATGAAGTTTAGTTCAAAAACCTAGACAAAAATATCTTTGAAATTTAATAAAGAAAAATCACTAAAAAAGGATCCCTAAATTCAGTTATTCTTTTCACGTCCATCATGGTGGTACATCGTGCGCTACCACCCACTGTAATGGCTTCTTAAAGCACATAAAACCCTTCCCATATAAGTTTACTGTCCAGCCAATGATGTCTCTTCCTGGTCCTTCCTCCCATTACCAATGCAGCTGGCAGGCAGCGTTGCATAGTTTAGGGCAAGCCATGGAGAAATGGCCGGAGCAACCCTTATGTTAGCTAGGATGTGGGCAACCTTTATGGCATTTGCATTACGCATACGCCGTGTCATCGGTGAAATCTTCCAGTTTATGCTAAGTTCTGGTGTAACCAGACCACAGACACACAAAGTTTACATTTCCATCTTTTGCATTTTTCCTTTTCCATTTTTATTTCAATATCCCACATGCCGGAGTCACCAAGCCCTTCCTGCCACTTCTGTATATGCGTTCCTTTCATGCAATGCAAATCGTTGGAAAAATAGTTTATTTTTTACATATAAATATGTACATGTATGTATGTACGTTCCTTCCTTTTTTTGTATGCAACTTTTCTCCCTTTCTTGCTTAAGCATGTAATTTATGTGTGCCTGAGTGTGTGCCACAACAATTTGCATATGTGGGACAGCAGCAGCAGCACACACGCACACACACACACGCACACACACACACACACTCATCCAGGCTCACATGCAAACGACACGTGCCTGTGGCAGGTGGAACAATTTTTCTATTAGCCACGCATAAAGCTTAATTTATTGGCACTTGCAGCTCGGAATTTTTACTCCCGTTTTTGGCCAGGAAGTTGCAATCATTTTTATCCGCCCGCATGCAGAGCGGCCAGAAATTTGGTTATCAAAGAAAATTAATAATGCATACACACACAGCACACGGCGGACATGACAGAACATATGGCTGGCTGGCTGCAGCACCGAAGGTAAAGATACCCTTTCATGAGCAGTGGCAGCCTCATGTGGATTCGTTTTAAATTTCTAATTATTTTTGATATTTTTATGACTTTTAAAACTTTTCCAATGCCGCCTCTATGTGGTCCTCTCTTCATTTATTCACCTCAAAATTAAAATACCCTCTCCAGTCACTACCAAAAAAAAGCAAGGGTTCCTCTTGCCATGGCGTCGTCTCTGGTATTTTGCGTGCGATTGCGGAATTTCGTGTTAAATAATGAGTGGAAAATATTTCAAAAGGCTTAACCAGCCATAAAATGGCTGAGCAGGGGGCAGGCAGCCTGCATAGTATGCTCTCTGGAGCTCAAAGATCCCCACGGCTCCACATTATCAAAATGAAATTAAAGCCATTATTAAATTTCATGGCTGAGTGCGAAGGCGCTGACGCTGGCGGTGACTGAGACTGAGGCTTCGGCGGACACTTCAGCCGAGAGCCTTGTGGTGTGTTGATGGCCAAATTAATTGCATATCTGATGGCTCTAAGACTGGTGTGCATGGCTTAGCTCAGGCCGTTGGGGGCCCGCACTCGGCAAAATTCGCCCATGGCTTTGTTTTCGATTCGAAATGGAAATGTAAATGGCACTGGGTCTGGCTGCTGGTGTGTGAATGCGCCTGACTGGACGCAACTCCCTGTGATTCCCTGTGATTCCCTGTGCCCGGGAAATGGAGTGTAGCTCGAATGCGTCACGGATTACCAAAAACGATGGTGATGCGGCGATACGAGTCGCATTTGAAGATAGCCTCGACCGGTGTTTAATTGAGCTGAATGGGGGGTTGAAAAGGGCTGTTATTTGGTAGAGCAAAAGGTTGAATGCCGCACTAAAACGATTCAACTGATTTTAGCCTGGGTCTTAAATGCAGCAATGCAGAATTTGCACATCTAAAATGGGATTTCAATTGATGAGAGTTAAAGTTTAAAAGTAGGAAAAAAAAAGTACAATTCGGTACATTATGAAGAGTGTTTTTATTGTTATTATTTTATAAATATTCGATTTTCTCCTCCTATTTTAGGTAGCTAATACGAGAGCTAAGTCCGCTGGAGAGCTGTGTGTATCGTGAGAGCGTTAACAGTGCGCTGTTGCTGGGAGCGTAGAGCGAAAATCTGCAGCGCTAACAGACCGTTAACAGCGCTGTACTCTCTCTGCAGCAGTGTAGCTTCCAGCTAAATCCATAAAATCATTATGGAAGAAACACCACGAACTAAAAGTAAACAAGAAGTATGCTCCTTGCGTCCTAGTTTTCTTTCTTGACTCCCCTCTGCTGGTTCATTAGTTCTGCCACGAGCTGCCTCGAGCTCTTTTGGTTTGCTCTTCTACTCGAAGCAATGAGCATGGAAGCCAAAGCCTGTCTAAGCTTAGCCAGAAGTCACCGCTGCTCCGTCTGCAGCCTTATCCCTCGTGGAGCTCGTAAACAAATGCGCACCTCAAATTTGTAAAGATTAGCAGACAATTCGCACACAGTCAACGCTGCCATCTAGCAATCTCCGAGGAGCAGGAGGAGCTGAAGAGAATGAGAATAGGCACAGAAATGGGTATAGAACGAAGGGAAGACAAACAGAAACGGGGACCCGGACACGGCCATGGACACGGGACACGGGACACGGCACAGGTTCGGGGTAACCGCCTTGTCTAATCTAATAGCTGCCGGCTGACAAACATTGACATTTTCTGTTATGTAATCAGACGCCCAAAGGTATGCCCAAAAAACAACAAAAAATGAAACACAAAGAACACGTGCCCAACACACTCCGAGCGGAGAAGAGAAGAGAACAGCAGAGGCAAAAACGCAATAAATTGTCGCATAAAAATTGATGTTTTATTTTCAGTTGCCTTCGCCCCTCATCCTCGAGGAGGAGTCTTTTTTTTTGTGCAGTGCTATTGTTATACCCTTCTTTGGGAGAGTTTTACATTTGCTAAGCAGATTATTTGGGATATGTAAAAATAATATAAATATAGTAGGGAATTAATAACTTCTGCTGGCATAAATATAAAATAAATGTATACCAAATAAATATAAGGAAATACCTCCACTTTAACACTAATATTCTCTCTACATATTTATCCCGATCGTTGCAAAGTTTCTCCACATCTAAAAAAAAAATTCGACATAATTGTAAAATAAAATGAGAATTGAGAGCCATCAAAATCTGATTCAAAGTGTAAGTTAAGATATCGTAGGGTATCTGCAAGTGTGTCTTCAGCTAGTCCTGTTTTCGTTGCTCCTTCTTCGGGCACCTTTTTTTTTGCTTTTTTGGTTACCGCTATTCTCTTTCCCTTTTACCATGCAAAACGTGCATGGAAATCGCAAAATTTTCTTTTTGTTTTCGGTTAGCCGAAACATAAACAAAGTAAGCCAAGTAGAAAGTTGCCAGAGGGCGCAGCAAAAAATTCTGCTTAGGGGATTGTACAGATCCGTGTCGTAGATGTGCCTTAAAGCTGTCGAATGGGGACTACCCTAGATTCCCTAGTCGGCCAAGTGGCAGTGATTGAAAATGTATTTAAATACTTGAAAATTTAGTTATTAAAACTAATCAAATTGACACCTTTCATACTCTGAACATTCATAAAGTGATCCTTGTTGGCGCGTCGATTTGTTTTGCCATTGCCGCTGCGCTTCAGATCATCCACAATGATGACGCCAGCATTCAACTGTTTATACTTGGCGGAAATGTGTGAATTAACAAAGTCCAACACATCCTGTGGCTCCAATTTGCTGCCATGCCGCTTCACCACAGCGGCTGCTGCCTCATCGCCATGAACCGCATCCCAAATGCCGAATACACAGACCTCCGCGACATTGGGCATCTGTGAGATGACACGCTCAATCTCATTGGGATAGTACATGATGTTGTGGTACTTGAACATGTCCTTCTTGCGATCCTCTATGAACAGAAACCCATCCTGATCGACGTAGCCCAGATCTGCAGTGTGAAACCACTTTTGGGAGTCGCGAATCAGACGCGTCTCCTCGGGATTGCCATAGTAGCCAGACCATTGCTGACCGGAGTAGAGGCACACTTCACCTACTTCATTGGGACCCAGCGGCTGTCCTTGTTCATCGATTATCTTCAGTTTGTTGCCCGCCACAGGTCGACCCACAGAGTTGGGTTTGGCATCAAAGTGAATGTTGACGGTGCCCGTGCTGTTGAGCTCCGTGATGGAATAGCTAAAGATCAGATTGCCCCTGATGCGGCTGCGTATGCGTTGCTGAATCTCCAGCGAGCAGCGGGAGCCCCCGAAGATGTAGGTCTCAATGCTGGACAGATCCGCCTGCTCGAATTCCGGACAATTGGCCAGCATGGCCATGTGCGAGGGACACTGAAAGACCAGATTGATCTTGTGCTGCTCAATCATGCGACACATGAAGGCCGGATCGAACTCATTGTCCGCAATGACATTTGTTGTGTTAAATGCTCCAGCATGGAGGAGGATTATAAAGCCCGAAATCCAGTCCAAAGTGCTGTGTGTATATTGCATGGAATTGGAGCTCAAACGTCTGTGAAGAAAAGGGAATATATGAGAGATAATTGGGAGGATTAGAACTGCATTAAAGACTTACAGCAGTGGCACCAGTAACCGTTGACTATTCGCTATGGTAACTGCTTTTGGCACGCCCGTAGTGCCCGAGGAGCAGAGTATGGCCACAATCTGATCGGGGCCCTGCTGCAGTCGATACGGCTGAAAGTTCGCCTCTATGGGTGTGGTTAGAATATCCAAAATGCTCAGCGAATCACCACCCACTGGATGCTTCCGCATGGTAATGATTGTGGCCTGCAGCTGGAGCTTCTCGCTGGCTGCCCGCACCCGCGCGTACTCATCTCCGTCGCAGCAGATCAAGCGCGGTTTGGTGATGCTAAACAGTTGCTCTATGGTGTCCTGTTCGTAGGAAGTGTTCAAGGAGTGAAAGGGCATGCCATTGAACAAACAGGCATAGGCCACGGCCACCAGGTGCGTCGTGTTCCTGGCCATCAGACCCACAATATCCGTTTGCTTGAGGCCCAATCCGCGCATGTAGCTGGCCACACGCATGGCATTGAGACGCACCTCCTCTCGGGTCAGTCGCGTCTGCTCAGTGGCTGAGATCTGTAATGGAAGTTGATCGAAGTGTTCCTCATCTAGTTATTAAATCAGCTTACTTGAGCTATGAGCTTTGGATTGCTCTCCAGCTGCTTGTAGATGACCTCCCCAATGGAGAGATGCGCTGCGAAGCAATTTGATCTTTCGCCGCCACTCCACACCTTCAGCTCGTCCTCGTAGGTGACTTCTGGCATGTACGACATGGTTTTGTATGTTACCTCAACTGTTGGCTACACTTGGCCAGCTGCAACCCTTTTATACAAACGGCCACATGCATTTTTGGGGGGCACTCAAACGATAAGCACGACAACAAACGATAAGCCAGCGGCCAGCGCAGCACGTGGAATACATTCTAACACATAAAAGAAGGTTTACAACGTTACTTAATAATGTTTATTGCCTTAAAATAAGTTTGCATCACAGGAAAGAGACTTATCAGTCGTCAGTCTCTGCTTGGACTATATTTTTGGGTCGCTGCACCCAAATAAAATATCAAAGGCAAGGAACGGCATTTTTGGCGCGTTTTAATTCGCGCAATCTTTGAATTGTTTTAGCATTTTTCTTGATATATTGTAAATTCTAGTTCGACGTTTTATAGGCCATATAGTCCCAAGTTTTCACAGTGTTATTCGTAATAAATCCATCAAAAATCAAAAATCTCTCTCTAAACATTCCAAAATTGTTTACCTCTCCATTCGGCAATGACTGCTCTTCCGCATAATTTCGCACCACTACCTACTGTAAGTATTCCAAAATAAACCGCATAAGAAATGTTCTCAAAAACCACTCCATACACCCACTTTACAGCCACCACAAAATACCTTCACTCTGTGGCAATGTTTTACGTGAGAAATGGGCGTGGCGTGGCATGGTGTGTGGCAATGCAAAATCCAGTGAAAGCTTACAGGGGGCCATGATTATTTGATGTCAAGCTCGGGGGTTATTTATAGGCAGCTGACATGACTATCTGCCCCGCACAAGTAGTTGGAGGCGACGCAAATAGTCTACAAAGAATTTGCTTAGCCAGCGGCAGAGAGCGAGGGATAGAGACTGCGGGGCAGGTGCGAAATTAATATTTGCCACGTGTAGAGCTTTGAGCTGTGCCCGCCGCCGCCACAGGACATGTGAAAAATGTCGAATAATCCATTACTGGAGGATGCTGCATGGGGCAGACGCCTGACAAGTGGGCTCTTATCGTTCGCAGAGTCCTTTGCAACAGTTTGTTGGCCAAGGCTAGACGAGTGGCCGGCGAAAGTTAAGAACTTCACTCACTGCACTTGACATGGCAGCAGCAACAGCAGCCTGAGACCCTTGACCTGGCCCATAAATATGCCCCAAAATGTCAGTCAAATGCTTGTCTACGTTCTTGCAACATAAACTGTGGCGCAGCCCAGAGGCGAGTTGAAAGTTTATGGACTTGAAATGGGTAAGAAACGGTCTGAAATTTGCTTCCAACTAAACCGCAAGGCAGACAATGAGTTTAACTGATTGATTTCATGGAAATATATTTATTTGCGATGTTTTTAGTGTGCTATGGAAGAGCTTTGCCATTTTTATGAACATTACTAAACCAATAAACCAATAAAAGTATTAGCTAGGAATATTCGATACCAGAGCTCAGTCAGCAGCAATTTCCTTCACAAATAATTTGCCAAAACCTTTATCTTTCAATTTCCTAGCCCTTTCCATAATGCAACTTATGTTTTGCGTTCACATTTTGCGGCTATTAAGTAAAGCTTTCTATTTATGCCACATGTCTATACAATTTATGATGAACCCTCGTGGCAAGGGGCTAAAATTGGTTTATCAAAATATGAGGAAAATAGTGGATGAACCCAACAACGAAGTCATCTTCCATGCTACAATCCCTTTCGCCGTCAAACCCCAAAACTAAACTCAAATATTATGGCTGACTTTTTGCCAGACGAACACCCAAGGAGATACACCGAAAGATAGCGAAAAAGAGGCAGGAAGGGAGCAAGAAAGGGATACCAGCGAGACGGAGAGACATTGAGAAGAGCTGTAAGTAGGGGGCCTGGGATTGAGAGATTTCTGTAGAGGGTAACACGATAGCGGAGCGGAAATTTGAGCAATGCAGCTAAATTGCGTTTAACCAAGCAAACGAACAAAACTCAAACTAAAGGCTTTGCAGTGGGAGATAGACTCAAAGACACGCAGAGAACCCAGAGGCCAAATACCCAAACCGAATACGAAACCCAAAAACCAGACCCCGCCGCACACCTTTTGGTTGGGTTGGGTAGGGGAAGACAAACTGCGCGTTGAAAACATAAATTCTTGATTGCAATAGACGTCGACAATGTTGTCACCGCCAACGTGGTTACGGGGGGGTGTGGGGTGTGGGGTGTGGCCTCATCATCATCATCAACATCATTTTGATGTCGTCTCCTCATGAACTTGCGCCATATTTCACTCCCAAGGCTAGCATTTCAAAAGGAACAAACACACGCCCACAATCCATCCAACCCGCGTTGACCAAAAGTAACAAAAGGAATAACACGTGACATCTGCGGCACATAAATAAAGCGAATGCGAAAACGGAGAACCTGTGTAAATTATTGCACGGAAGGACTTTACATTGGTGGGGGTCAACATTTAGACAGCCCCCCAAAAGACCACCCCCGCTACCATCAATGAGCTACCCACTCCAGGCCCACAATGGCTTACAGCTCTCCTTTCCCCTGCCTTTAGGCAAATTAAGTGCTTAAATTTCAATTAAAACTTGTACTGGAACGAACGTCTTACGCCGCGGAACGCGTAACGTCTTCCATCTCATTAATGCTAAATATCTGCGATATTTTATAGTAATTAGGAGGAGTCAAATTGAATTGGCATTAGACCCGACCCTCTCCTCTCCCAGCACAATGCTATAAAAAGCAACTGTTATTAGGGTTAGGCTTGGCATACAATTTGATGGCAAAGCCAGAGACTGGGATTGACTGTTCTTGTGGAAACAGATTGAAGATCCATTTGGAATGTAGAAAAAACTTTCATAAGCACATTATCCTCCAAGGGGAGATATTTCTAAAAATGTGTTGCGCCCATAAAAAACACCCAAAATGATGGGTAAAAAAGAAACTTGGCAGGTAAGGTAAATTTTCTACTAAGCGAAGAGATTCAAAAGTTTAAATTGCCGCCCTTTGGCTGCTACATAAAAGATTCAAATTATTGAGATACAGAAAAAAATTCGAGTGGAATATTTGATGGTGTATGTAGCGTATTAAGAAATGTTTTAAGTGGGTTTAGAAACTGTACATGAAAAGGTTTTGGACACGTGTGAAAGGAAGGAGACGCGATCCCGCTTTTGGATCGCTCTAACAGTGAGCTGTAGCGATAACATACTGTTAGCAGGGATCGTTAGCAGGCAGACTGTTAGCAGACTGTTAGCAGGGGATCGCTAGCATGATTTGGCATCATGGCATTGATTTATGTTTTTAAAATTCCTTTAAGCTTTTAAGCATGCATTTACGAGTATCTTCACAAATCGTTAAATTGTTCAAAAGTATTACACAATTTCAACAATTTCTTGTATTGGTCAGTGGCTTGGAAGACGGGTAGATATTAATCCTCCTTGCCCCAGCCCCAACAACCAAAATACCTCGTATGCTTCTCTTACAATACCATTTGATTTCCATTTCGGGCTTGGATCTCTGTCTTTGATTGCCGTTGACCTACTTGCTGCCTGATTACCCAAAAGTGAACACACACACTCCACGCCATGCCACGCCACTTCACTTGCCTGGCCACACAGAAGGAGGTAGAATGCTGACTGCTTCATGTGGCATAGTTTGAATAACTTGAGGCCCATGCCGCATTCCTGGCTGGCAAATAGCTTTGCATACTTTTTGGTGGCGCCAGCGGTATTCAGGCCGACTTTGCCTTGATTTATGCAACAAACAGTTTCGATTAATTGGCCACAGAGCCACAGCTCATTGTACATAAAGGATTGTGTATGATATCCAGCTACTTCACCGCATTTATTATTAATTTGATGCTCGACTGGTCCCAGACGTCTTTAAAACATTTCTTTGTTTGTCTTCGAGTTTAGTTTTAATCGCATTTGTTTGACATCGTATCTCCTTTTGTGTGGCTCTATCTTTGGCTTTCTGACCTAAGTCAATATTTTGGTTATAAATCTAAATTTGCATATAATATATTAGAATTAGTGCGCAAAGCCACTAGGAATATTCATCATTTAATCATCAAGTGCAGAGAAAACAGAGTCCACAGGCTCACAATGGGTTTGGAAATAAATATCCCAAAATCCCAAAATAATTAAAATAACTGAATTGAAATTTTAAACATTTCTTTCTTCCTTTCAGTGTTGAATTTAGAGATCATCGCGTATGCACAAACATTTCATTATATTTGCCATCATTTGCAATTTATCCCCGTGGCAAAACTATTTTATATATTTTCGGTTGGCCCTTGTCCTCGTTCAGGCAATCTCTGCCTCTCTCTCTCTCTCTCTCACTCTCTCTCTCTTGAAAACAAGTCAAGCGGTAGCTGCCGAGCTGTCAACCGCACAGATATGTACAGGATGCGGAACTCAGACTCAGAGCGTAGAGTTTGGGACTAGGGCATCAAAGGTAAGTAAGAAAGAGACAGAGCTTTTCATGGAACGGTACTCTAGAGGCACTGTGCTGTGCGGAGGTCGGAGCTGAGGTGAACTGTACCTGACGCATGGGCAAATACACCAAGGGCCAACTAGCAACGCTGCTCTCGCTGCCATCGCCTCTTTCTCTCCCTCTTCCTCTCTTTACGAGTATATCGCCCTCTGAGTGTATGCTTCTGTTGCTAATGTAGTTTACTTACGCTGAAATATTTGCTTTGGCCCAACTGCATTTCCATTTCGGAGCAGGAGTCAATTTTTATCACTCGCTTGAAATTTACATACGGACCCTGGCAGTTTCACTACAGCCAGCCACGGCAGCAGGTACAGTGAGGCGAATAATGCTTGAAATGTGTATAAGAAACTTGCTTCACTTGCTTTACCGTTACCTTCAATCACGGCGCACCGAATGCTTGGCCTCGATCGCTGATGCTTGGTTCTCTGCTCTCTTTGTTGGAATCAACCTACCTGCTTGTCACCCTCTTTGTCTCTTCCGTAGGCCGAAGCTTTTACGCTGCGCGTGTGCCGACTGCGCTGCCCGATACACATACCGATACGATCTATGCACACAACAAGAATGCGTCGCTGCCGGCCTCTGCTCTTCAGACACTGTTACGCTGTAAATTCTACACTGTGAAGTCTACAGACTCTGTTATTATTTTAATAACATTTTGCCCGTGCAAACCGTTTTGGAACTGCGCGAAGAGAAAAAGTAAGTATTTTGCTTGAATCTTTTATGAAATAATCGATCTCTCTAGCTCTAAAGAGAGCTCACAGTTATTACCGTGGACATTTTCTTTAATTTCATTCACCTTTGCACCACTATGCAATTGTCGCCCAGAAAGCAGCGCGTGTCCAAAAGCGCATTGCCAAACAACAATTCGGCTGCTCCAAAAATGTTACAACAAAAATCTATAAGAATTTCGGTGCCTGCTTTTAGCTGAAATTAAGATAATTATGTGGAATAGTCATGAGGTGCCATGGCAGGGAGAGAGAGGGCAAGAATTAGAGTGAAAGTGAGAGAGCAGGCAAGGATCAGCCGCAAATTGCCGTCATCATTCTTTGGACCACTACCTTTTGTCCGCCTTTCTTCAGGCCTGTCCTGTCCGGGACTTATGAGAAAGGCCAAAATGTCATGTACAACAGATAAAAAGGGACGACGCGGGGCTGTGGCAGTGGCACGGTACGGGCTGGATTGGACTGGGTTACGCAGATGGACACGGACACAGCCACGGACACGGCGGCTAATGACACAAAGAAACCAACACAACAAGGGGCTAAAAAACAACGAAAAGGGAAATTAATATAAAACAAAAAACAAATGACTGAAAAGCAAGCTCAGGCCCAGAGTCAGAAAAGGGTTATAAAGCACATGGCCCCCTCCCCTACCGCACCGACAATCTAACTCTGAGCGAGGCTCGACTCGACTCGACTCGGCTCGGCTCGGCTCTCTGCGCCCCGCTCTTATCTTTGGTCTAGGGCATTATTGCAGAGGCTTTTGTTGTCTGTGTTGTTGTTGTTCCTGGCATACTCCTTTTTTTGTTTGTCCTTTTGTGAATTGAAACAATTTGTCACTTTTCGCCAAGTCGTTGCCTGTGGCGGATTTTGGCCTACCTCTCTCTTTATCTCTCTCTCTCTCGCTCTCTCTCTCTCTGTCCCGGTCTGTCTCTCGCTGTTGTGCTCCTTTGTAGTTAATGAAATAAATGAAGAGCCGAGCCCCAGATGGGCGCACTGAAATCTACATAATATTTCTGACAGTGTTTTATTGCAAGCTGCCAAGTTGGTTTTGCTGCCTCAAGAATTATGAGTGGCTTGATAGGCCAAGGAGTAGGCCACATTAACAGGAGATTGTGTATTGTGTAATGGACAGTGTACATGAAAGTAAATACAATATATAAAGGTACTTTATGCAGATAATAAGTTTCGTTATCAAAGTGTATTCAAAGCGGGCTACAAATCTTAAGTGTAAAGGTAAAAAATGAGCATGGAACATGTGTAGAGAAAGTTTTGACATTGAATATATTTGGTGATAGAATAAAATATTTAGTGCTTAAATAAATACGAAAATAAAAGAGTATACACATACATACATATATACATCATTTATTTTGATAGACTTTAAATCAATTATTCAGCGCATTTATTAACTTTAGCTATTTATAATTTCCATTAAAACTGTTGTCTAAATTGTGATTAAAAATGATTGCGAATTAAAAAGAGTTTATAAATACAATTTTATTAGATGGAGCTTAGTTTTCCATTGATAAATAATTTGAAATGTATAAAGTGATTAAAACTAACATCTAAGCAATCAATTATGTTAAATAAACTAGCGAAACTATTTTGGGTCAAACCTTAGAGCATAAAAGAAACAAACCTCTTTGGGCATTCTTACAAGCTCTAATATAAATATTTAAAATTGATTTAAACACAAAAATTATACAAATTATTTGTTGAATATTTTAGAAGATTTTCCACTCAAGTTTTTAACTCAAAGCCATCCCCTTTCTCCATTGTAATCGCAGTCAAGTAGCGTAATTTTGTTCGCCATTGATGCCACTCTAGGGCCTGCACTTGTTTAATTCATTGTTTACACATTGTTTAAGGGAACGGAAGGGGGTGCTCACATTTCGAGCATATGTTTGATTCGATTCGATCCACTTTATTAAATATCCCTCTGTCAGTGAGGCCATCGATAAATGCCAGCATATCCGATGCGGCGTTGTACGAGAATGAACTGCATTTCATTAGCTCACCGCACTTGCCACGTGCGAAAAACAGCAGAAACAAAAGCAAAAAAACAACTTGGCAAGCAACAAAAATCAGTCAGCCTGTTAAATTGTATTGAAATGCCATTTCATTTGCATAACTTACGAATCGTATGGAGCTCCACATTGCATTACATTAAATTAATGCCAGATGGCCACTTAGGGTGAATAAAACCAATTGAAAATGTTCACACAAGCAGTTAAAGGCCAAATAAAATGAAATTAAAATAAAAAAACGGCCACAGAAAAATGTGTGGAAAAACATTTCCCGGTTTCAGCTTACCTCAAAATCCAAACAAACAAATAAGATTATGTCTGGGCAGGGGCACTGCAAGGGGGCATGAGCTTCCCAGCTGTGGACACACTTAACCTCAGCTGTGTTGGGGCATCCTTATCCCTAAGCCCTCGGATACAAAGTCCAAGTTGGGGTCGTTTGATCTGCTGCAGCCGGGCCCCACTGTACACCTGGCCGTGCTGTCCATCGTGTGCTTTGCTGGCCTCCCTTTGAACTTTGCCCAATGGTTACCAAATCGGCCCAAATGTCTAAACAGGAAATCAATTCTCAACAACCTTTTGTGTTCCACTCACACTGAAGGCACACAGCTCAGGCCAGACTGGCTGTGTTCTATTCGAATCAGAGCTTGGGATTGAATTATGTGCTTGACCAGTGGCTGGCAAAATGTTTGCTCGCTGGCGGATAGTCAGATTAGATGAGCGGTAAAGGCACTGCCATGGAGTGTTGGAGTACTGCAAGACCTTCCAAGAGACAGAGTTTTGGTTGTGTTGTGGAAAGTAGAAACTCTACATCTACTCCGCCGAGATTTGATTCCTTGAATGGTTCTCTCTTCAAATTAGCTCTCAATGCACTTCTCTCTTTGCTTTCTTTGTCTTTGAATGACGTTCTGGCTGCTCTTCAAGCGGAGGCTCTTCCAACATTCAATTGCTTCTGCTTCAGTTGCTGACTTTGCCCTGCTGCTTTGTTGTGTGTGTGTGTGTGTGTGTGTGTGTACTCATGTCTGGGGCATTCTTCAAATGCAACATTTCACCGGAAAGCAGCGGAAAGTCTTTTATATGCGCCCGGCCAACTTCCGGTCCATAGAAAACTAAACTCAGTTACTAAAGAGTTGCCGCTGCCGCTGCTGCTGCCACCGCTACACTGTTGTTTGTTGCCCCAAGTGGTGGCAAGTTAACAAAAGGTGCGCCTATGCATATGCCGCATGCCTCATTGTTGCTGCTTGTTTTTTCTGCTCCTTTTTTTCTACTTTTCTGTTGCTTCTTTTTCTCTGTTCTTTTTGTTGCTTTTGCTGTCGGCTCAAGCCGCAGTCAAGCGGCAATAAAGAGTGCAGCCAGCATTCGGCCTTAAACTTGGCAAATTACTTTAACACAGGTTGAATATTTTGTGCTCTCTTTCACTCACTCTCTCTCTTCCGTTCTCTCTCTGTCTATCTTCTAGCAGCGCCGACCCTAAAGATAAAGCGCACACGAAAGTTACTCAAGGAGAAGACAAAACAAAGAAGCAAAAAAGAAACAGCAAAGAAAGGTGCAAGGCAGAGGCAGCATTGCGACGTGAAGTTACCTCTTATATACCATTTTTTTATATATTTTATTACCTATATCTATCCTATATCTGTACTAAAATCTGTTAGATTTTTAATTGTTTTATTTTGGTTTCTCTTCTAGCATACCCCAAGTACCCTGGAAGTACCTGGAAGACAAAAGTTAATGGATTTCTCTTGTGATATTTGACTTGAACACTGACCCGAACCCGAACTCCAAAACCTGCCTTCGAGCCCCAACAATTCTATATTTTCGTTTGGGACATCTTATTTTATTTCGTTCTTTATGCGCGTCGGGAATTTTTCAACTGACAAAGTTTACATTTATTATCAAGGTGTGTTGGCGCGGGGGTGTGCGGGGCAACAAACAACACATTACGTTTAATTGAATGTTGCGGTTGTGTCGCGCCGACTCCTTCTTCGTGGCACGCGCCGCCCAAGAAAAGAACAGAAATTATAATGTAGTGTAAATATTTAATGATGATGTGGCTTTAGATTACGCAGCCGTCACGTGGCAGCACCTCCCACTCGCGTGTAATGGCGGAGGCTGGAACGGGCATGGCAGGCTTGACCTGACCTGACCTGATCAATTCAATGAGCTGGAAATGTCGCTACCTGCAGGCGTATTTTTTACCTGCGTACGCACTGTCAGAGGTCCCCAAGACTTGATGTAATTCCTTGAGCGGGGCAGGCACTGAACCGCAAAAAGCAACGGGCAGCAGATATGCAAATAAAAGTGAAACAGATATGGCATTTATATGGTTATTTTTTTTAATGAGGCTGAATAAGAAAGTAGTTAAACTTTACTAGTATGTACTAAAAGAAGGTAAATATCTTAAGCCATAGGAAAATATGCATTGAGCTAAAAAATTATGTTTGAATTTCTCGCGGCATGTCCTCGAAAGTTAGTCGTGGAGTTGCCACACCCGCAGAGCAAGTCACTCTTGCAAACTATCGTTCCATTATTTACTCGATACTTCATCCAAACTTCATAAATATTTGGCAATTTTTCAGCTGTAGTTTTGTTGACCTTTTTTTAGTTTTTACCGTATGTTTTAAACACTCCATTGGCTAAAATGTATCAATTTTGTAGAAAATTGATTATTCGTTCAGGAAAAAATATGTTGTTGCTGCTAATGTTCTTAACGAGCCTGTAATATTAAACCAAACTCCAAAATGAAAGAATCTGATTTACGTCGAGAGAGTCACGGCCGTAAGCTATCGAGTGCAGTGACCAATCGATTGCATGTATAGTGGTGGGTAAACGAAAAGTGCACTTTATATATTATTGGTATTAGTTGAATTGGGCTAAAAACAGTAAAAAGAGTTATTAAATAAACGATAATATGATTAATAAGATTTGAATAGATTTCATACGTACAGAATTCATGTATATGCCATATTCAAGTGCTCTTAATGCTTATCGCACAAAAATACCGATAGTGTGCACATCGATATATTGGTACATCATGTGAATAGAGAAAATTGTACGTCATGTGATTGTGGATTCTTTTTTTTCGCACGAAGCAGTCACCTGTCGGCCGAGAAAATACAATTACGCCTTCAATTTGGTGAGTGTGCCAGCAAAATATGGAAAATTCAACACTCTGGAACGTCTTTCACATTAGCTAGACAAGAAAAACCTGCAAAATGGCGGCCCAAATACGCACAGTGGTGACATCGACTTTCCTGGGGCTCTTCGCGGCCGCGGCCACCATCCTCATCCTGTACTTTGTTATGACTGGCAAGGGCGAACGGGTGAGCGTTGGCTGGTTCCTCGCCTCGTCGAATCCGTACATGTGGGCTTGCCTCGGAATTGGACTGGCCGTCTCGCTGTCCGTGGTGGGCGCCGCCCTTGGCATTCATACGACGGGCACCAGCATTGTTGGCGGCGGTGTCAAGGCGCCACGCATCAAGACCAAGAATTTGATTTCCGTCATCTTCTGCGAAGCGGTGGCCATCTACGGCCTGATCACCGCAATTGTGCTCTCCGGCCAGCTGGAGATTTTCCAAATGGAAACGGCCCTCAACAATCAGGCCATCATGAACACCAACTGGTTCTCGGGCTACTTGATCTTCGGTGCTGGTCTTGCCGTCGGCCTCGTCAACTTGTTCTGCGGCATTGCCGTGGGTATTGTTGGCTCCGGTGCTGCTCTCTCGGATGCCGCCAATGCGGCGCTCTTTGTCAAGATTCTGATTGTGGAGATTTTCGGCTCGGCCATTGGTCTTTTCGGCCTAATTGTGGGCATCTACATGACATCCAAGTCGAAGATGGGTGACAAGGAGTAGGCCAGTCTGCCAGTCGTCAGAGTAAGTTTGGACAACAGCTAAATGGATTGCAGCAGCAGCCTAATGCAGTTTCTATCCCCATTTGCAGAACAATAATCAGCCATCAAGTCATTCCCCTACCCCAAAACATCAGTGAGGATTTGGAAATTACAACAATAAGCTTGCAGTTTACACAGTTTGCCAAATCTGCCGAGACACGCTTTAAACTGGGACTTTAGTTACTTATTAAGTTGATAGTTTTTTTCTCTGTAGTTTTGTTTATTTTTACGCCACGCCCACTCGCGCAATTTATCAGCATCCAATTTTCAATTGATTGCTGAGTGTGCATGGTGTAAAAATGACAACGATTTCGTTTTGTTTATATAATTATTTAAACGAAAGACATTTCTTTGTGTATGTGTGCGAGCGTACGTGTGTGTGTGTGTGTATTTATGATTATAAGCCGAGTTTGTTATGTTTTTGTTTCCTTCCTGGCAATTGTGTTTCTAATTGAGAATGTATTATATTAACTACTACAAAAAACGATGAAATTGTATACTTAATGAAGATACACAACGGTCGCATTATTATTATACATACATAGAAAGTATTCCATATTAAACAAGTAATAAAATCTATACGTTTTGTTTATCAATCGTGAATGAATCTGACTGACTTCGAGGGCTTATCAGAAGCACGCGCAAAGTTGTTATGTGTCACATATGTACATACATGTATCAGCTGTATCTAAGTACATATGTAAAAATATCAAATTGGGACTGCTTAAGGTCACTCTCCTTATGTAGCTGTACGCTGCATCGGTAGAACTGTTTAAACTGTTGTAATTTCAGCAGTTTGGAAGCTACGTCTGTGTTATCTTAAATGTGAAAAGTCAATAACTTGAAAGGAGATTGTGACTATTTTATTTTGAGTTATATTTAATTTAAATTGCCGCTCCATTGTTATACAGCACTTATGTTTTTCAATGACCAACACTTCAATCAGGGCTGCATAGTACCGATAGTACTATCGATGGCTAATCTTGATGGCGATCTTAGCTTTCTGTTTTCCGTTTCTGCATTGTTGCTAACGGGTACTTACATGTACTGTAGCAAAAGTGATTATATCATTGTTATACCCAAATTATAGCGAACCAAGTACCATTTATCGCACAAAAGTACCGATATAAATATCAACGAAAAGTGTGCATCGATATATATTTGCCGCCGTTTATGAAAAGCTAACGCCATCTTGTAATCTCTTTCTTTCCTTCCTTTTCAAGTCTCCTTCTTTTCTTTGAAACGGTACAGCCACACAGACGTGCACGAGCAAAATTCGTAATTTGCAGTTTATTTTGCATTAAAATGTCAGAATCCGAAATCGAAACGCCTGTGCAGATGGCCGAGGCGCCTGTGGTGCCCATCGAAACTGTCGATGATGAGGTCTGGGAGGAAGAAGGAGTGGCTGCTGCCGGCTATCAGCAGGCCAATGAGTGGCCCGAAATCAAGCTATTCGGCCGCTGGGCCTGCGATGACATATCCATTAGTGATATTTCGTTGCAAGACTACATTGCCGTGAAGGAGAAGTTTGCTCGCTATTTGCCGCACTCGGCTGGACGCTATGCGGCCAAACGTTTCCGCAAGGCCCAGTGCCCGATTGTGGAGCGTCTCACCAGCGGGCTGATGATGAAGGGACGCAGTAACGGCAAGAAACTGCTCGCATGCCGAATCGTGAAGCATGCCTTCGAGATCATTCACTTGCTGACATCGGAGAATCCGCTGCAAGTGACTGTGACTGCGATTGTCAACTCGGGGCCACGTGAGGACTCTACACGTATTGGACGCGCTGGCACTGTGCGCCGTCAGGCTGTGGATGTCTCGCCATTGCGTCGCGTCAATCAGGTAATCAGAACATAACAAAATAAAGCTAAATGCAAAGAAATCATTCCCCCCATTTTCCTTGCAGGCCATTTGGTTGATCTGCACTGGGGCACGTGAGGCTGCTTTCCGCAACATCAAAACCGTTGCCGAGTGTCTGGCCGATGAGCTGATCAATGCCGCCAAGGGATCGTCCAATTCGTATGCCATCAAGAAGAAGGATGAGCTGGAGCGTGTGGCCAAATCGAATCGTTAAGTTGCGAAAATTTCAATATAAACACACACATACATATGCGTTATGTATGCAATCATTTACGATGTAACTGTAAATACAGTGTTGTATTGCCATAAACATATAGCTGTTTCATTCTAACAACCGTTGCCGGAGTACAGACTCCCGCGCTTTGAATATGCAGCCATCTCTTTCTCGCTGCAGTGTGTACTGTTTGTTGCCAATTTTAAAGGCTCTCCAGTCAGCCTCCCTCACTTTGATTTATCAATCAATCTGTGTGGAAATCAATTTCTATTCGTTGAACGGAGTGCTAGCATCTGAAAAATCATGAACTTTCGCAGTAAATTCATTTTGCTGATAATTACCATTTCGATCGTCGTCATGGCGGCTGTGATCCTCAGCCACGTAATGACGAACATTGGCGAGCGCATGGGATTTGGCTGGTTTCTGTACACATCCAGTCCGTACTTGTGGGCTGGCCTGGGCATTGGGCTATCGGTGTCGCTGTCCGTAGTGGGCGCTGCCGTTGGAATCTACACTACGGGGACCAGCATTGTCGGCGGTGGTGTCCGCTCGCCCCGAATCAAGACCAAGAACCTCATTTCGATTATATTCTGCGAGGCGGTGGCCATCTATGGCCTCATCATGGCCATCGTTTTGTCTGGCAGCATAAACAACTATCGCCTGGCGAAGATGCTGAGCAACAAGGCTCAAATGGCCAAGAATATGTACACAGGATTCGCTGTATTTGGAGCCGGGCTGGGCGTCGGACTGGTTAACATCGCCTGCGGCGTGTCTGTTGGCATTGTGGGCTCTGGAGCAGCCCTAGCCGATTCGGCCAATGCGTCGCTGTTCGTCAAGGTGCTGATTGTGGAGATTTTTGGCTCTGCCATCGGTCTCTTTGGACTGATTGTGGGCATATACTTGACTTCCAAGGCGGAGATGATCTAATGCCCGATTACAAATCAAAACTATTATTTATTAAGGCGCCTATTAAAGTAATTAAACACTAATCTTCCTCATCGTCGTCGCTGTCATCAGCCTCGTCGTTACTGGCCGCCTGATCGCTGCCCTCGTCATCCTCCTCGTCCCAGTGCTTGATCTTTTTGTTGGTCATAAAGTCCTCTCGCAGCACATTCCACTCCGACTTCTTTTTGCCAGTGGAGGACGCTGCGGCAGTGTCATCATCATCCTCGTCCTCATCATCATCATCATCCGTTTCCTGCTCCTCCTTCTTGACAGCGTTGTCTATGGCCGTGGATTTGGCCCGCTTGCCGCTCATCAACACGTCGAGGAACTTTCTCTTGTTGATATTATTCAGCACTGCATCCTGTCGACTGTCCAGTGGCCCCGCATCAGCCAACTGCTGCTCGAGATCCTTCTGCTGAATACGCACAGCGTTGAAGAACTGGACGACACCGCGAGTGGCCACCTTGCGCAGTGTTCGCTCCCTCTCCAGGTCCTGGTAGCTGGGCTTCACTCTCAGCTGTAGCGGAACATTTTTGCACTCTGATTTAGTCAGCTGCGCGTCCAATGCGGATCTGTTAGCGTCGCCATTCTCCTCGTCATCGCTCTCCTCCTCTTTAACATCGCCCCCGACGACTTCAAAGTCGAATCCTGGCTTCTTTGCTGCCTCGCTGCCTTTTGAACGAACGACTCCGGGATTCTTTTTTGCCCGGGACAGCACGGTGGGTCCCACCGACTTGCTTTTTAGCACCTTTCCAATACAATCTGCCCAGCCGGCGTTGGCGCCTGTGTCACCGTCAGCATCCTGACTGTCTTCAGAGTCAGATTCGTGGTGGGAACTGTCTGTAGCCGGTTCAGCCTCTTTTTTCGTGCGCTTCGCAGTGAGAAGAGCCATTTTAAGAGCTTATTAAATGAAAACTAATTTTAAAAACAAAATACGCGTGCTCCTCACGTTGTTAGGGGTGGTATATAAATGCGATAGCCGTCATCGATAGCTAACGATATCGAGTACAAAAAGCTACGATAGTACCATCGCTAAACGGGGACAAAAAGAAGAAGCATTGCAGGCTGATGACAAAAATTGATGAAATTTTTGTGTAAAAAAACAACAAAAGGTAGACAATGCTGAAGAAGAAACTAGAGGCCTTGGGGTATCCCACACCCAGTGATATGGCGCTTAGCAGTAAGTACTATGTAGTCAGATTTCGAGCTTTATTAATAGTGTAATTTCACCACAAACTAGATCGCAAGGATTTTGCGAGCATTGTCCTCTGGCTGGAGGACCAAAAGATACGACAATACGCTATAGAAGACCGCGTAATACTGCGCAATGTAGAAAATATCGAAATGTGGGAGGATGCCTACCAGAAGTACTGTGCAGACCTAAATATGCCGAGCCTGGGGACACAAAACGAACAACTCGCCTGGATAGTGGGCCATGCCATACGTCTGGAGTTTCTGGACGATCCAGCCCAGTACGAGTCGATCAACAGCAAGCAAATGCAGCCCAAAATCAACAACAAGCAGTCGCAAAAAAAAGAGCAGATGATATTTGACGGACAAATTAATGGTAAATGAGAATTCGTAAAGAAAAAAAGAGTACATTAATATTTTATTTTCTCTGTTAAATAGTTAACGATAAAGAATTTATTGCTGGAGTGCGCACACTGGCTGGCCAACTAAATGTGCCTCATCATCCGAATCATCTGGTGCAGCTGGAGGCCGTAGCCAGGGTGGTACACGAACGCCTTTCGCCAGCTGCCAGGGGACGACAGCCCATTGTGGGAACACCCTTTCCATTTGACAAGGGCAACGATGTGGTGTCCGACAGTGATGCCGCCCTGGACCTACCCATGCGCATACTGCGCCTCTTGCAGATCCAGAGTCTGCGTCAGTTGCAAACGCACATCAATGAGACGATCGTGTCGGTTCAAAATCTAACTGCCAATCCAAAGACTGACACCAAGCTGGGAAAAGTTGGATTCTGAAGTGGGGATGGATATTCTAATGAACAGATGCAAAAGCCAAGCAAGAACAGTACATAACTAATTTAATGAGTTGGGGCTAGCTAATAAAACCGTCTAGCGTCTAGCAAAGAATCCATGATCCTTGGTTACAGTCTGTGCTGGCGTCGTTCCCTCTGGTTCCTCCTCAGCGCTTGACTTTAAAAAATTTGCATTTCCGAGGCGAGCCACGCCCAGAGCTCCAACAGCTAATAAATGGACATTGAACCATTAATAAGGGAAGGGAGTGCTCAGTGTGGACAGGGAATACGCACCGGCGGCCAAGCCCTTCATTGTGTAGTTCTCGAGCGGCTTGCTGCGCCGCTTTGCCTGGGCCAACAGAAAGAATCCGATGCCGATCAGTCCGAAGCCGCTGACCAAACGACAGCCCAAGCAGTCCACTTCACTGGTGTTGTTGTCTTTGTTCCAAAACGACAGTCTTCCAATCATTTTGACTTCTTTAAAATAATACAAATTTAAAAAATAATAGATTTTACTCCAAAGGCCAACTCTGGAACACACAACACATACGATATATCGATAACTATCATGTAGCAAACACGTTTATATGTGAATGTCACAAACAGGTGTACATTTTAAATTGTTACATTTTTGTTGAGATTTAATTGACAAAAATGGAATTTCATCGTAACGATGCCATGCTCATGGAGATTCTGCAAGATCGAAAGACCATCGTGGGATTCCTAGACTCCATCTTTGGTTTTCTGCGTCGCAAGTACATAGATTTTCACCTAAAACTTGGCACATTTAATATTCCTGCTGAAAACTGTCGATAGCACCGACTTTTATCACACAAAAAAGGATGAGGCTGACAAAATTGGATTTCCCAAAGGCATGCGGGACCAGATACTCTATGGAGCAATGCAGCGCTATGACCCGGACTGCGCTCTTCAAGCAATGAACGACGAGAGTGAAATGCCAGTGCCGCCGGCTGTGCAGGAAATTATTGTGGAGAGCAGTGATGCACCCAAAAGTGAGGCTGCTACTCTACTGAAGTCTGCTTTTTCCCCCATTGACTACAAGAATGGAGCTGCCTTTGCCAGCCATTGCTGGTCGCAGACGTTAAAGGATCTGGAAGTGCAAGTGCTGCTGCCCGAGGAGCTAAAAACATCTAAAAATTTGAACATAGAAATCAGAGCTCAAAGTCTTCGAGTGAGCAGCAAACAGAATGCAGGGCACGTGCTTATAGAGGGAAATCTCAGCCAGCGGATCAAGCACAACGAAGCCTTGTGGACCATTGACCACAACATGCTGCACATCAGTTGTGGTAAGTACTTGGACAGTGATTAAATAAATATCTTAAGTAATTCCTTTCCCTTTCGCTAGACAAGTCCAAGGAGCTGTGGTGGGATCGACTCTTTGAGGCTGACGCCGAAATTGATACAAAGAAAATTGACTGCGAGCGCTACATAGACGAGCTTCCCGACGACACACAGGCGACCATACAGAAGCTGCGAGTGCAACAGTTGGAGGCTGATAAGAGGCAGAGTCAGCTGCAGGCTGCCAATCCGGAACAGGCCAAGACCATGGAGCGCTTACGCGTTGCCTGGGACGCTGAGGGTTCACCATTCAAGGGGCAACCATTTGATCCATCCATTGTGAGGATGAGTTAGTCTTTAATGTGTTAATATAAGTACTAGAGCTAAATGAGAAGTTATTTTTTGAATTACTGAGCCTTCAGCTCGTGTTTCTTGCACTGCAGTTGCTGCTTCTGGTAGGCCACATCCTTGTCGTCCGTGGACCAGGCCACGTACATGTACACGGTGAGCAGCGAGGCCAACAGCAGGCGGTCCAGGCTCATCACATTCGTGGCAAACAGGATGACCGAGAGGCCCACAAACGAAGGATGACGAAAATGGGAGTAGAGATTACGCAGCTCTTTCGACTTGTAGGCAATGGGCTCGCCATACTCTTTGAGGTCATAGTAGACCTGCTTGATGCCCAAGAGCTCTGGCAGATCCATTATGAGGCTGCCGCCAAAGATAACCGCCCAGCCAAGGCCATGGGTGACCACAAAAGTCCACCAGAGTGGAGCACTTTCGTCCACATCAATTTGCCACAAGACAATCGACTGAGCAGGCAGCCAGTTCTCCAGCAGATACTGCAAAGTGGAAAAGCGTTCAATTAGTGTTTGCCTGACTGTTTCTTGGTGTAGTAATAATACAAACATGTAAACAAATCGATGACGTCAGGCTATAAATAGTTCGCTCTGCGGCAGCCAGGCCCAATGTGCGCCACAAATGCTTCACCATTGCTGACTTAAGGAAGCTGTGCTGGAAGATGAACGCGATCAGGTAGAGTGTGTCGAACACAATCGGGCCATAGGCGGTCTCCAGCCGGGACTTGTTGTCCAGTAAATTGAAAATCCAAGTGTGTGCCTTCGAGATGGAGCGAGGTGTGGAGAGAAACAGCATCAGCTTGCCAACCACGAAAAAAGTATACACGAAAGTGGCCACAGAGGCGAGGAGCAGCAACACCTTGGCAAAATTGGCCATGGTTTACAACAAAAAGCAACACAATAATACTATTAATTAATGGTAAAATCTATGTTTATGTGATGGCTTGGACGGACGCAATAGGGTTGGGCGAAAACTCGATAACGCAAGCGATACTATCAATGGTTGAAAAATAAGCCGACCATCGATTGTTGCTGTTCACCAACGATAGTATCGAATTTCAGGACTGTTCATAATGTTTCCCTGTCGCCCCACGCTTTGTGCAATTTTCATGAAAACAATAGAATTTATTTTTCTCTTGCGCTCTATTTTGTACTAATTTTCAATGTTATCAGTAAACGTACATGGTTCTCTGTTAATAATTTACATATATTAACATACTGAAGACAAAGCTCCCTTGCTTCTTGAAGGGGTGATTTAAAAGAACCATTCAAATAAAAATTTCCAAAATAAAAGGAGTATTTATAATAAGACGAATTGATGATTCAATCTGATTAAATTGTTTTTTCAGTGTTAAAAGTCTTTGCAAGCTGCTAATATCGAAGGGATCATCAACATCGAGGAATATTATTTAAGACTACGGTATACTTGCGGTATATTTTATAAACGATAAGGTATATTTTAGCATATTTTTGATGGGCCGACGGTATATATTATCGATAATTCCGCGGGCACACTGGTCACACTGCAACATAGTTTTTTTTGTGTGTGTTTTTCCGTTTTCCGCGATTTCTGTATATATCAACAATAAATATTGTTACTTATGCGAAAATAGTGTGCACATTCATGCGAAAGCGCCCAGTGCATACAGTAAGTAAAGAATTGGTTACACGAAATTGCTGCTGCAGAAATACATGACCCGAGCGAAAGCTTGCGCTGGACAAAAGGGCCACAATGTGGCACACACAAACAATAACATTTCGGCTTAAAACGGGAAACATAGCACAAAAACGGATCAATAGCAATATTACTTAGATGTTACCATATTGTCGAGTGGGCTGGGTGACCGGAAGAGGACTGGAGATGAAGGCGGACGTGACATGTTGCAAGATGTCAGCACGCATGCACCCTGAGCCCGATGCCTGCTGCCCGTCTGCGGGTCTGCAGCAGGGCGGCGTGCCCCACAAGCATTGCCCAATTATTTTGATTTTAATTGGGCGTCAATAGGAATCTGTCATTCTGGCTATTACAAAACGAGTTTATTTGTTCACACAATAATCACAATCGATTTTGGCTTTTTGCAGCACTTGAACGGAAACCGTGCCGGAGACATCGGAGTTTGATGCTCTACACAGAGGAATGGCGGTCAAGGTGCAATTTGAGATTGGCCACACGTCAAAGCTGCGCAGCAAGAAAACCCCACACCCGCAGGCCTTCACCCACGACTGGGAGATCTACGTGCAGGGCGTGAACAAGGCGGACATCAGTGCCTTTGTCGAGAAGGTTGTCTTTCTGCTGCACGAATCCTTTCCCAAGCCGAAGCGTGGTAAGTGTCGGTAGCTGCTCAACCTGCCAAAAGATTTGTGTTTGATTCTATTTTCTTTGCTTTTTCCCATGCAGTCATCAAGGAGCCACCGTATGCCATACAGGAGTCGGGATATGCCGGCTTCCTATTGCCAGTCGAAATATATTTTCGCAATCGCGACGAGCCCAAGCGCATCATGTACCAGTACGATCTGGAGCTGCAGCAGATGGGGCCACCGCGTCACCATGTCGAGGTGAAGACGCACGTCTTCGAGGCCCCCTCCGAGGACTTTCGCGCCAAGCTGATGCGCGGCGGTGGCGTGCCTGTCTTTGGTGCGAATATCGGGGCCAGCAGCCTCAGCCGCACAGTGTCACCCAGCGTTGGTGGCGGTAGCGATGGACCCCACAACGAGGTAGCCATTGTGAAGGCCAAGGGTGGCGGCAGCCAGGCCCTGACCATCGATGCGGCACCCATCAAGAAGCACAAGTCGCGCAACGATGATCCTGGCAAGGCGAGCGCTTTCTCCGCGCTCTTTGGACCGCCCATTACCAAGGGGAACGGCGGCAATATGTTGGCTATTGCCGCACCCCCGAAACACTCGCCGGAGAGCAAAGGCTTGCCTTGCGGCAAGAGCGGCTCGCACGATGGCAAGGAGAAGTCGAGCAAGGAGCGCGATAAGTCCAGCAGTGGGGACAAGCCGCGCGACAAGGACAAAAAGGATCGCCATGGCCGGGACAAGGACCGCAAATCGAGCAAGTCCGGAGAGGGTGGCGGCAAGCATGATCGCGACAAGGAAAAGTCCAAGAAGGACAAGTCCCGTGACAAGGAGCGTGAACGTGAGCAGAGCTCCAGCAGCACACCCTCCTCCACGGCCCTGGTGCTGGGCAATTCCTCGGCATTGGTGAAGCGTACGGCAAGTCCGAAGCCAGGCAAGGCCGAAATGAGTGCGCCTAGTCCCAAAAAGACGCCCACAGATGCGTCCACTGCTCTGGCTGTGCCCACATCGCGCTCCAAGGAGCGAGACGACCACAAGTCCGGAAAATCCGAATCCAAGGACAAGGAGCGCAGCTCCAACAAGAAGTCCAAGAAGGAGAAAAAGGACAAGGAGCGTGAACGCGAGCGCGAACGGGAGAGAGAGCGGGAGAAACAACGCGAGGAGCACAAAGACAAGCGGCTGCCCAAGGATGAGCGAACTGGCCAAACGGACAGTCCGCTGGCCACTGGAAACCCACAACAGCATCAGGGACCGCCACATCAGAGCGTCTCCGCAACGGGCAAAGCGACGCCCACGTCTGTGGGCAGCAACAGCAGCAGCAGTCTGGCCAGCAGCGGCAAGAGAGGCGGCGAGCACAAAGAGGACTCGACGGCGACGGCCACTGCGAAGCATTTGGAGAAAACAGCCACAGATCCAAAGGCCGACAAGGGCACGAGCAATGGCAATGCAGACAACAACAACAAGAAGTCGCACAAGCACAAGAAGAAGGAAAAGAGCAAGGACAAGGAGCGCAGCGAGCGGGAAAAGGACAAGGAGAAGCCCAAGGAGCGGGAGAAAGACAAACAGCAACTGGCAGCAGCAGCAGCAGCAGCAACTGCGGATAAGCCATCAGTGGCTGAGCCATCGCCCAAGACAACGGGCGCCAGTCCCAGCGGCGAGGCCACAGCGACGGACAAATTTGCAGGCAACGGGGCTAGTGTCAATGCCAATGCCGGCAACAGCAGCAAGAAGGAGAAGCACAAGAAATCCAAGGAAAAGGCCTCCAGCAAAGATGACAAACGGCAGCGAGAGGCCGCCGGAGATAAGCAGCCAGAGGCGAAGCACAGCGGCAAGCAGCAGCAACAGCAGCCACAGACGCATACACAGTCGGCACAGAACAAAGCTCCAAGCAATCTAGACCTCAGTGATGTGGACTCGGCACAATCGGCGCCGGATCTGGCAGCCACTAGTGCACTGGCCGCAGCAGCGGCTGCCACGCTCCAGCACTCGGACAGCTCCAACAGCAGTTTTCCCGATCTGCCGGCGAGGGGCAGCCAACAGAAATCAACGACACAGGCGGTCAAGGCCAGTGCGGCGTCCGGCAAAGACGCCAAATCTGCTGGCAAAGAGCACAAGGGAAAGTCAAAGCCAAGCGAAAAGCCAGAGAAGAACGTGAGCGAGAAACCCGAAAGGCCGGACAGAACGCCAGAGACTAGGGCGGCGGACAAGTCCGAGGCAAAGCCAGACAAGGAGGAAAAGAAACGGAATCGTCGCAGTTCACAGAACAGCAACAGCGGCAGCGGTGGCGGTGGTGGCTTTATAGAGCCGCCGGTGAAGCCCTCAAAGAAGGAACAGAACAAGGCGCCCCGCGAGAAATCCAAATCGCCCTCACTGCGTCCCTCGAATGCAAATTCCACAGCCCTGGTGCCAGTGTCTGGCTCGGCGGGCTCAGGATTCCTGCCGCCGCCACCATCCTCGCCCAGCAATAGTCACCCCAGCGGTGGAGCGACAGCAGCCAATAGCCTGAACAACAATAACAACAACAACAATAACAATAGCAGCAGCAGCAGCAGGCACTCGCCGGCTGAGCTGACGCCCTCGCTGCAGGTGAGCACGACATCCCTGCCAACGGAATATCTGAGCGAGCTGCAGGAGCTACATCACAAGATAATGACTCTGCAGGACAACGAGGAGCTGCAACAGGTCGTCGAAATGATTGCGGCCACCGGCTGCTACGAGATCACGCACAAGACCTTTGACTTTGATCTGTGCAAGCTGGACCGTGTGACTGTGCAGCGGCTGCAGGAGTTTCTGGCCACCTCCGTCTCGTGACACCAAATGGGTAATGCCGCCGCCGCACCAGCTCTCTACAGCTAGACGATGCACAAAAAAACCCGCATGCACATAACCAAATCGATAAACGTTAAAGAAGTTTTAGTTTAAAAAAGTTAGTAAGTGCCCAAGTCCCACACCACAGGTGGTTCCCCCTATGTGGCTACCCTACGCTCCCCCCCCCCCCCCCCCCCCCCCCCCCCCCCCCCCCACCACTATTTGTTTAGATTGTTAAGTAAGAGGCCAGATAAGCGAGCAGCAGCAGTATGCGATACTCTCTCTCCCACTCTCGATGCACAGGAAGGCTATCTATAAGCATACACAAAAACCTATCCATAATTTCCATACATACAGTAGTACCTACTGCCTATAAATTTAAATAAATATATTCAACATTTGATGACACCGAACCCTTGCTCGAGACTCATTTACAAACTAAGAAACTATATTATTCTTATTGGTTTCCTATTCGTTTATAAATAATATGATTACGTTTTTTTTTAACTTATGCATCTACATTTATTTGTATTAAGATCTTTTTTGATACTTTTTACTCTTTAATTTATTGAGTATTTAACTATGCAAAATAAATTATACATTTTGTACAATTTCGAAAGATTTGGCGCGATTTTTATTTATTTTTTTAACCAACCAAACGAGAGCGTAAACCAGAAAGAATAAAAACTAAACCGAAATTGAAGCAAGTATTATAGATATTATCTAGATATATGTACACCCCAAAATTATGCACAGTGCCAGAAAATATATATAAACAGTAGCATGAAGGAGTGCCGCAGCCCACTTCCCTTAAGGATTATAATGAACGAGTGTTAAATGCTCGTGCCAGCAGCAGCCTTGAAAAACACATACACAAATACGTATAATAACACATTAAAAACCAATGGAATGTAATGTTTAGTAATGTATATACGCGAGAACGAATTTACGCAAACAAAAGTTAATTTTAAACCACAACCCACAACCCAGAGCCCAGACCCAGCCCAAGAGCCCTGTGGTTCCCCCTTTTCCCAACAACAAAGAAAAACAACCCATTACGCGTATATACTTATCGTATAATGTCTGTATGTGAAGAAATGTTTATCAATATTGAAATAAAAATTACATACAGGCATACTATAAATACAGTGCTATACAAAAATATATTTATATATTATTCGTGTTGGGTATTTGGTTTCAAGGAGAGGTCGTTTCATCATATCATTTCATTGCTTTGATTCTCTACATATAAAAATGAATAAATTAGTATTTGCTTTCCAGTTGAGTAAGGAAGGAACTAATATTACAACAACTGAGGCAGATTTTCAAACTTAATAACAAACTAAAGAGAGCGAGCGGCGTAGTCTTGCGGTGGCAAAAATGAAAACATTGTGGGCTGAACACTCGAATTACTACAACTAAAAACTAAACAAAATCATAACAGCAATGGTTTATTCGAATATTATTCGAGCTAATTGATTAGCAGTGAGACTAGAGAGAGTTTACGTTGACTAGTCGCGGCAATAGCAATATTTCCGCATTTCTGGATCACGATCGTAGATACATCTGGCCTGATTGCCATACTTGTTCACACGTGAGATATCCGTGAGTTTCGTTGTGGCACTGAATGTCTGCAGGTTGTGGGACACGCTGGCCTCGTACAGCCCATTGCCGGGCTGTGTGACCAGCTGCAGCTGATACATCTCATCGTGTATCTCTGTCTGGCCTGTCAAATCCGCCAGGAAGCCATCCCTGTCGCTGTTTGTCTTGAACTGCAGCAGTTCCTTGTGCGGCTGCAGGCGCAGTGCCCAATTCACGCGAAGCAACTGAAAAGGTGAACCAAATTCATGAAAAAATCTCCTAAATGTTTTTAGGATGTTACCTCTAGGGGAGCGCAGAGTCCTCGCTGCTCGACTGTGGCCGCATTGATGGTGTCCACAATGCTCTGAGCCACCTTTAGGATGATGCCAGCGTATTGAGTGTCATTCAGCTGCAGCGAGCGCCAATTGAGGCAAGCGCACCAGTGTGGCTCTATGTAGGCATCGGCACAGGATCGATTGCTGGGTATGGGCTCCAGCAGCGAGATGGCGCGTCCTCGAGCCAACTCCGAGATGTGTATGTGCATGTCGTTGCTCTCGACCGTCGACTCTTCATCGCTGGCAGTCTGCAGCTCTGTGGAGATAAATCAGTTAAGATGATTCCACATAACGATTGAAAGTTGTAGACTTACGAATGATATGCTTCAGTGTGGCATGCACATCGAATGGCGTCGTGAGGCGCTGCTCGTTGGCCACAAAGTTCTTGTACTCCTGGGGGAAACGCTTCTTAAAGGACTCGGGAAAGGCAAAGCTAAAGAACGGCAGTCGCTCCTCCTGTTTGCCTTGCAGTGTCGCACGCACCTCGGCAAAACGATTGCCATGATCGGCCATAAAAATGAGAATGGTGTCGTCCAGCAGAGATCTCTCCTTGAGCGTGACCAGCCAGTCGTGCACATCATCATCGGCGGCGCCCACCAGATTGATGGAATCATGCGAGAGTCCGCCATGAAAGCTAAAGACAAAGCGCGGTGCATCTCTATATTTAAGCATAAACTAAAAAGGAAATTCTCAAAAACAGATGTGGGAAATGCTTAAGCCAAAGAACTTACATTCTTGGTGTACTCCAGCATGGTGAGATGATCCGGCTGATGGCCAATACAGTTGGGCTGACTGTCGCTTGCCATTTGCTCTGCCTGTACGAAATAAGTGCGCAGATAGTGGTCCACGGGCTGCGATTGAAAGCCGTTCATGCGGTACGTAAAGGTGCCAACATTGGGCAAGTCCTCGTTGAAGGAAGTCATGTAGCCGAGACGTGCAAAGTCCTGCCAAATCATGGGATATGAATCCACGCTGCCCGAGCCCGAAAATCGTTTCCTTGTCTCTGGCAGCTCCAGTTCCGTAAAGCCCGTGAGCAGTGGCACCAGCGCCTGTGGCGTGCCATCGCCCACAATATTATATCCCTTTAGCACGGTGGCGCCCAGTTGATTGGTCAGATACTCGTAGGTCTTTGGCAGCTTGCGCATAAAGGCGTTGCGACTCAAAGAATCGAAGCCAAACATCAGGACATTGTAGAACGAGGCAGTCGGCACTTCCTGCAGCTGAGGCTGGGCCTGGGCCACTGCCTCGGGTGGCAATACAGCCAGATTTGGTGCAAAATTCGCAGCCAGCGGTCTTTGCACAGTGTCACGTATGCCATGGGCCATACCATACCAGCTGTGGGGAGAAAACCAAACAAAATTATAACAGATAGCAAAGGCTGGGAGCCCATAAACAAGTCACCTTTGACCGCTGCCCGAGCGGCATGAAACTTTAACAAAGTCGCTGCTCTGCAGTACATACGGCTCCTTCATTCTCAGCGTTCGCCCAAAGCGCACCTTGTAGTCGGACTTGCGTATTATGTCCGTATACGAACAAATGACATCCTCGTGACTGGCAGCTATCTCTGGCCTCACAAAGCAAATGGATTTCTACACAAGAAGAGTTAAAAGGGAATCATAAGCATTGCAAAACATTTCTGCTGCAAACATGCCCGCAATCACCTCGCAAATGACCCAATCTAGTCCATCGCCGCAGTGTACTTTTCCCACTGGTTTGTAAAATTTCATGATATCGGGATTATCCACGGGTAGGTGTGGATGTCGGCATTCGCCTTGATTCATGGCCGACCTAATGGAGCGCTCGATAATTTCGCTGCACATGAGAATTGCGTGTACAAACAAAGTACATAAATAAATGATTATCTGCAAAGCACACACACGCACACACCCACACTTCACACTTCGCTTGTGCAAAGATAAATACATACATTTTAACATTTTTATCCACATCCCGCTCTTCGTTCAACACATACAAGGAAATGAGCAACAAAACCAGGCAGACGCCTACTACAATTTTTTGTACCGTCCCGCGGCGTAAGACTCTCATTTTAATTTATGGCTGTAAACAAAAATATTTAAGGCGAAAGGTCAACGGTGTCTCGGGTCCATTGTATTGTTCTGTGGACAGCGTACTCACCTCCGTATCCACGTATTGCTGATTCGACGGTTGGTGTTATATGGCAGTGGTGAGTGTCAAAAACTGTAATTAAGTAATTGCAATTGCACTCAAGTGCATTGTTCAAATGTTAACAACAATTGTTAACAAAATCTCGCGCCATGCACCAACAACAAGCCGGGCGGTAGAGGTGGAAGCAGTACCGATATAAAATATATCGGTAGATGAACAACTTGGGGATGTACGATACCACTTTCGGTAATTTTGTGGGTGAATTGAATAAAAAAGTTGTAATTCCATTAGAATATATATTTCTTAATCACCAAAAGTTGTGTTGGACCATTCATCATGCACAACTTTTACAAGTGCACACATATTTATTTAATTCTATATATCGATGTCGAGAATTTTGTTCTATCGATCATGAGGTTTGTGATTGCGATCCCACCGATATTAATTGTAAACAAAGGCTACACTGGCGAAAACAAGCAACAATTTATCAATTTACAACTTCTTTATTAGTTTTCGGGCCTATAGCGCAAGACCAGGCGCACTGCAATAAAGCAGTTATAAAATAAACAGTGCCAATCACCATATAATAGAAGGCATAAACGGTAAACTGTTCAAAAACATTCAAATCGAGATTGACATTCTCCGACACAACCACAAATGTTAGTATGCACTGCAAGAGGAGCGCAATAAAAGTGTTGAAGCCAAAAACCAAAGCAAAGCTGTCTTCCACAAGGCTGCTGGCCAGTTCAGAGCTGCAAGAAGAACAGAACATGGCTTACATTGACAAAATGAGAGATTGAGGATAAAGACAAACCTGGCCACTGTTATGGCAAAAGCAAATAGGCCACCGAATAACACATATCCCAGGTAGGAATAGTATATATTGCTGGTCCACGATGACAATAATATACAGCCACCCTCCAGCACGCACACAAAAGCTATTGTCAGAAAGCTGGTGCGCGTTTTCAGACGACTTGCTGGAAAATAGCCCGCCAGCAGCGAAAAAATGGCACTGAGGGCTGTCAGTGCAGCGTCCACAGCTCCATTCCATGCAATCTAAGGTAAGGACAAAACTGTGTACATTGGACGGGATACATTTGCATCCACTTACTGTTGGCTCATTGTAGGACTTCCACACCACCTGCATGTAGGTGCTGATCTGGAGAAAGCCCGCCAGGATCATGGCATACCATAGACTCCACTGCAGAACCATGGGATTTGTGTAGGCGCTGTGGAAGTGAGACCACAGTAGCTGCAAGGCTTGCACGCCTGGCTTTGTGGCAGGTGAAGGCGTTGCTACCTTTTCCTCTGGCATATTTGAACCGTTCTCAATGGCTGCAGCCTCGGACTTTGTGTCAAGGGATTGGTTATGAAAGTACAGACTCTTTTCGACCTTTGGCAGACCGAATGACCAAAACAGCGCCAGTACTTGAGCTGCAGGAAAAAGTATATGCTTAATTATTAACCCGCTGATTGCCCGTGTACTGCGCTCACATGTAATGCTGATGATGTAGAGCTGTCGGTAGACCATCCACTGCATTCCAATCATAAGCTGAGCCAGCAGGCCACCCACCAGCTTTCCCAGGAACATGGCCGATCGCGTGTATGAGGTCACACGAGGATAATACTTTTTATCGACTTTGGCATAGATGTAGGCATAGTAGGCCACCTCAGCAGCCTGATAGAAGCCGTAGAACACCTCAACCACCTGCAGGCCCGTCAGCGTTGTGGTCCACAGCAGCGTGCTCCAGACTAAGATGCCCGTCAGAGCATTGGCAATAATTACGGGCTTGTATCTGTTGAGAGAAAACAGAGCTGCGACCTTGCTGCTGCGATTGCAATATTGCATTGGATTACCTGAGAAAGTCTGTGATGAGAAAGACAAAGATTTGTAGGGCAAGATAGGAGTAGGTGCCCACGGGATAGACGGAACGATTGATTTCCTCTTGGGTGACATGATACCAGTCGCTCATCAATATCTCCGCGTGATACGGCTCCGAGGGACGGATCTCGCGCAGGAAACCGAATATGCATAATACCCACGATATCTTCAGCCACGACTCCATCCCGCTGCGGCTGCCAATGCGAATCTAATCGCGATATTTGCTACAACCCAGCGATAATGCTGGTGCGCGCCGCAGTGCACCTCGCGGTGTCTAGAAAGCTTAGACAACCTATTAAAATAATTACACATTCTTCCAGCCTTCCAGCCAGGGGGTTATGAGGGTACCTCTCTGACTATAGAGATTTCGTTTTGCCGTCTTTATAATCAGCGCAACCCGCGATTCGATTCGACACGATGCGAGATTTCTCAACGAGCAAAACCTACATGGACTGCACTCGGATGTGTCTGTGCTGCGGGCGTGTCGCTGACTTCACACACATGGCGATGGAGGAGCGTAGGAGAGATTGAGATCCGATGAAAAGTTTCCGCTAATTTGCTGTCAGCATAGCCAAAGCACAATCACGATGCAGTCGCTGATCCGTTCCCACTCCATGAAATTAAAATTATCAGCTAATTAGACTATTAGCGCGGCACTTAAGTGGATCTTTTAGTATAATTTAAGTTCTTGGCGACTTGCAAGTCTTTAAAATGTGGCTGCCGCCACGCTACACTTTTAAGTGAGATTCAATGCTGATTAGTTAAAGAATTTTTATCAAAATCATATGTAAAATGCGTAGTAGTGGGCTGCGATAAGTCTACAATAATATGAGCGGGAGATTCCCACGCACCATGACGGAACCAGGAGGAATATTAATAACTTTCGAAGGTGACATTCAAACTGTTCCAGTTTGTGAATTCAAAGTTAATAGGATGCAGACTTTTTTGGACATTTAAAATGTGATGCAGACCGTGAAATAAAGGGCAAATATCTGGCAGACTTTCAATCAGAATATATATACATAAAATGTACGAATATTTACCTGGCTAATAACAAAGAGCTGTCGACGTTCAGCAGTCGCTGGCGGCATTCCACAAAAGCTGCAAGCAAAGCTATAACACGTACGAATTGGAATGTGTCCGGCGAGACTACACACGCGCATATACATTTATTTCCATATTTACTAGATAAAGCTATGACACCCCTTTAAAATTATAGGTTGAAGCAGAATTGTGGCTCAGCAACAACCCCTCAAAGGGGTTGAGCAGAGACCACTTAGTCCCAAAGATCAGGATTGCCTTTGGCTGTTATTACCCAATCAGTTTAATAAGCCTTCTGCTGGACAAGTAAAAAAAGATTACCGTTTCAGCTAGACACAGCTTGATATTGATGCAATCGTTGTACATACGTATTTTACAATATCAACTAATTATCATTAGCACAGCACTCGAATAAAAACGACAATGATGGTCTATAAAAGCAGGTCTTTATTCCGCGACACTTGAGACAGATGATTGGGGGCTGTCTATAAATGGAACATATCTACACAGTGATTAGCCCAACTGTTGCCTTCAATCTTTCTTGGAATTCAATCACATTATCGTACACTGAAATCGCTTGAATACTTTCAGTGGGAACGAGACCTGATAGGAACACGTTACATCTAAACTAATTGAATTTGTGCACCACCAACAGGTGATTTTAAGTACTGTGCTAAATGCAGCTACAACTATTCTAACGCATTGTCCAGCTTCTCCGTGTTTGATGCTCGATATATGCACCATATATACTCGACGAGGACTGATATTAAATAGAGCACAGCCGCTCCAATGAAATAGAATGCATAGGCGGTGAACTGTCCCACCGGATCGAGCTCGAAGCCCGTGTCTGTGACAAATATCATGGTCAGCAGGCTCTGGAAAATGAGTGCAATCAGCGTATTGAAGCCAAATACGAGACCAAAACTATCCTCCTGCAGATGCCGGGCCACTTCAGCGCTGCAAAGAATTAAAAAAAAAAAAAATTAAAAAGAGTTCTATCAGCAGACTCATGGTGTATCTTACCTGGAAACGGTGATGGTAAAGCCATAGAGGCCACCAAACAACACAAATCCCACATAGGACCAATAGATATCGTTTGTCCAGCAGCATATCAGCACGCAGCCTCCTTCCAATGCAGAAAAGAAGGCCAAAGTAAGCAGACTTGTGCGCGAATTGAGCCGATCCGTGTGGAGATAACCAGCGGCCAAGGCACTCAGTGCCGCCAGTGCGGTTAGCACTGCATCCACAGCTCCGTTCCAGGCGATCAATGGCTCCGGTTCAATCACCTTCCACAGCAACTGCATGTAGTAGGTGACCTGCAGGTAGCCTGCCAGGCCGATGGCATACCACAGGCTCCACTGGATCACGCGGCCATTGGTATATGCACAGCGAAAGTGAGACCACAGCAAATACATGGCCTTGATCAGCCTTGGCTGCGACTGACTGGAAATCTCCAAACTGGAGTCCCCTGGCAAATCCGTTTGCGTGTACGAGGACTGATCCGATATGGCTTCTGTTGTGTCAAACGTTTCCTCGCGATGAAAGTACAGGCTCTTGTTCACTCGCGGCAGACCAAAGGCCCACAACATGGCCATTATTTGAGCTGCGAAAGGAACATTATGAAATATATTGATTTTCTGGAAAGTAAATTCTTGACACTCACTGGCCAGCGTTATGTAGTTGAGTTCCTTGTAGTTCATCAGTTCCAGATTGATCATCACTTGGGAGGTAATGCCGGATACCAGTTTGCCCACAAACATGGCAGCTCTTGTGTGTGAGGTGACGCGAGGATAATACTTTTTATCAACCTTGGCATAGATGTACGTGAAGTAGGCCACCTCTGCGGCCATGTAGGTTCCATAGAAGAACTCTAGAATCTGCAGGGACAACAAGCTGGTGGTCCAGATGAGCATGCTCCAGATGATTACACCAGTGGCACCAATTGTGACGATGAGCGGCTTGTAGCTGAAACGGATATGCAAAAAGGGTTAACTGCGATGTCTTCTAAGAGTGTTCTGTTCGGTTTACCGCAGAAAGTCGGTTATGAGGAACACAAAAACCAATTGCACCAGGTACGAATATGTCCCCACCGGATAGACATCATGGGTGAGCTGTAAGAACAGATTTAAATGATCATTTTCTTGGTATTTATAGCTTAGTGGATGCCATCCACTCACCTGAGTTTCTGTGATGTTACGCCAGGGACCCAATAGAAATTCCGTGACATACGGCTCCGAGGGTCGGATCTCGCGCACACATCCGAAGACGCATAGCAAGCAGGAAATTTTTAGCCACTCTTTCATTATGGAAATTGTGTAGCGGTGGTGCGCAACGTAATGTAACGTAAGCTAAAGCGCTAGCGTATGCCGTTAGGTTGGGTTGCGGCGGTCTTTCCGCATTCGTGGAATGAATCGCTTTTAGGTTTTTCTGTTGGTTTAAGCGCGGCCACATTTGTTGTATCAGGCCATGGACACCGAGCGTCAATCTAATCTTTGCACTCTCCGGATGGCCATTATCACTTTCAAATGCCGCATTTATTTTTATATTTACACAGAAATCTCTGTTCAAACGATTGTTAGATAATTAAAAGATTTATATTATGCGATGGCCGCCGAATGCAGAACTGAACGTTGCGCCACTCCGACAACAGCCGGCGTTCCACACACGTTTACTTTTTGAATGTCAAACAAACATTTACTCGCAGGCAATACATCGTACAAATACATACATACATGTACACATGAATGCATCCACTGTCCGATCGAAGCGCACAGGTGGGTGATGGGTGTTTGTTCAGTCCATCAATTTTCAGACACCCTACACGTGGTTCCGCTGTTGGCTCTAAGATCGAATCAAATAACTTTTTAGCTCTCTCACTGCCTTTGTTATCGATTTGTCACAAAAACAACACTTCATTTAAATTCAAATTTACCTTCCAAAAACAAAATAGTCATGAACAACCACAAATCAATTAAAATCAATTGACTTTTGTGCGCGCATAAATAAATTTCGATTGCATGCTGTCGCTGTGCATGTTACATCACAGCAACGCAACAGAGCGACAACGCCAGAGCAACAGCGGCGCAGCGCAGCATCTGTACAGTGCGCGGGTTTTCCGAGCGATTGGCAAGAAGAACACCGCAGATGTTCCCACCTGAATGGCAATTGCGTCAGACAAAACAAAAACAAAAACATGAACTATAATCGAAGGGTGGTTTTTGTTTCGGACCGAAGCTTTTGATACCCTTGCAGAGCCAGGGATATAAATAGATTTTAATTAAATGTGGATAGGGTAATAGGAAAGCTTATTTGATTACTGCGTATTAAGCTTTTTTTGATTGTGGTTGGAACTCCGAATAATTGATTTGTGAACTGTCCTTGCTATTGCAGCTGCTACGTACATCGATTCGTTTACTTTCTGCTAAAGTAATTGGACTCTCTCTTGCGAGAACGAAAACATCTGTTTATATATTGTAAAAAATACACGTTTATTTAGCGCGCTCACTTTAAAATTAGTAATGTGTTTCAATGTTGTACAGAGGGGGGGCTATTCGGTATTGTATGTATAACAAACAAATTAAATAGGAAAAACGTTAGCTATTTACACAACACACACGGAGGATTTCCCAGGAAATATTAACACCTCTACCACAATACATATGACGACGGACAGCTGCCGTTGGACACACTGTTTCCCAGACGGACATTCGAATGACTGGACTTGGACTAAAAGCTAAAATTTGCCACACTTGCGGAAATGGTTAGAAAATTACATGTAAAAAACTTTTTTAACAGGCAACAGTTACAAGTTTCGTTTCGACCTCCTCCTTTCGCACAAGCTTTTGTTAACGGTCACACCATTTCTTTTTTGATTCGTTTCGTTGATTGTTTTGGCCACACAATGTCCTTCCGCTCCCACGCAAGTTTACCGCTGTGCAATGGGTGTGGGCGTGGCCACGGTTGTCGCCGCACCACCTCCTGCTCCTGTCGCTGTGGGATCCGCCGTGACAAATTCAATGGACGCCGAATTGATGCAGTAGCGCTTGCGCGTTGGCTTGGGTCCATCCTCGAATACGTGCCCCATATGGGCGTTGCAGCGGGCGCAGCGTACCTCGGTGCGAATGCGTTCTGGATGTGCAATTAGTAGTAAAATATTGCCCCCTTTGTAATTTGTATTTTTGCATATTGTGAGATTAATTGGATACGTTTTACGTTATGTGTTTGATTTTATATAGCGCATTTTTTGTTTTGTTTGTTTCACAATAATTTTGTTTTGTTTTTTGGTTTGGTATATTTTTTTTGCAAATCAATTTAAAGTTTTTATAGAAAAATAAAAACCAATTTAAAAGAAAATAGATTGCAAAATGAATGAAATGAAAAGCGGAGGAGAGTCAGAGAGAGCGGGAGCAAGGGTTACATTCAGACATCAAACGAGAGAGCGATTGAATGCGAAAGAAACAGTAAATGTAACGGCAATAAATGTGAGTGCAGCGGAGACAGCAAGAAGAGAATGTCAGGTGACATGGAAATGGGGGAGGGGGGGGGGAGGGAGGAGTGAAAGAGCGAAGGAGAGGTGCAAGTGCAGCAGAGATCGAGAGCGAGAGAGCGAAGAAAGTAGAAGGATGGACGATCGCAATGAAGTCCCGTAATTGAGGCAAAAAGAGAGATGACAAATAACGTAACGAATGATTTATTTTGTTTGGTTGTATTTGCAGATCGGTGTATATAATAATCATTATGCGGTTAATAAAGCAAAATGTTTATGCATCATGTGTGTGTGTGTTTTTTGTTACAATTTTTAACAATGGATTTCGTGTGTTTGTGTAATTGTTGTTAGCAAAACAAACCCCCAAAGAACAGTTTATAGGCGTACATTAAGTTTTTTTGTTTTGGAAGCGAGTTAAAAAAAAGAGAAATAGAAAATATACGAAAATAAACATTATTCAGTTTGTTTGACACTATATATAAATATGTATATAGTATGGTATGGGTTCGGATACAGTAGTATTGCATTATGTCTTACATAAAAGAAAAATAAAATACTTTTGGCATGAGTAAGAAGCAACAAAATAAATAAAAACAACCATAAACAACAAATGAATCAAACCATCAAAATTTAATAAATAATATCGGTATACACATAATGGTGGCTATGGCTCCCTAACCCAAATATAGGCGACAGCTGACCTTGAACTATGATCGATACGATAAATGGGAATGTTGAGGGGGTTGGGTTTAAGCATTTTGTGTACGATGAGTGCCAAATGATTGTTACGTTTAGTTTTTTTTTGTTTGTATGGATTTTGTATTGAAACCGAAAGACAGTAGAACGTCGCGTGAAAGATGGATGGGAAATTCAACCGAAAATGAAATACATACTTTAACCAAACCAAGGAACTTCAAACTGATCGTTATGCCGAGTATATCAGACCTTTTCTTTTTTTTCGTGAAATACAATAATTATATTCTCTCATATATACAATATCTTTTGCCAAGTATTGTTTTTACGAACATTTGTTGTTTGCATAATAAACTCCTATAAAATATCTAAATATCTGGTTGTTGTTGGTTGTAATAATATTATAACACGTTAAATCTGCTTGAGAGACTTGAGAGGCTCATTCTTCATCATCCTCGATAGCTTGTTTTTTTTTTTGAGTGGGGGGGGAGGGCTAAGGTGTTCTCGCGCTACACACTATACACAGATCGAGCATTATTTCTTGGACGATGTTGGTGTTGGTGCCGGCGCTGCTTTTCTCACAAAATCTATCGACGCCGAGTTGATACAGAAACGATGATGCTTGGGCGGTGGTCCATCGTCGAAGACGTGGCCCATGTGTGCCGAGCACTTTGAGCAGCGCACCTCAGTGCGCACCATGCCTAACGTTTTTGAAATGACTACTGTTGTTTTAATCACATTAAAAAGGTATTCGGGGACAGAGAGAGAGATTCAGAATATAATATGAAGTTTTGGTTGCATTTGTTTTTGTTGTTGGACGTTTTTGGAGAAAGTTAGAGATTGGTTTTGTTTGTTTTTTAGTTGTTTTTTGGGTGGGGAAAAAGATGTGGATAAAAAGAATACAATACTTCAATTAGGAATTCGTTTTTAGTCTTTATTTCTTCGGTTAGTTGCACATTCAGGTTCATCAACATTAAAACATCACAGTAGCAATCAACAACAACAACAAGAACAACAACAAAATCATCATCAAATGGTCGGACAGTACGTCTAACGAACGGCACAGCTACAGTGAACATTAGGGCACATGTACCATTTCAAGACAAAACCAAGCAGTAACGTAACATTAAAAAAGCAAGAAAAAAACAAATAAAACAGGGGGGGAGGGGGGACAGAACAAGAATGAAAACATTTTGCAAATTATTATTTCTTCAAATAAAAAACTGTAACTATCTTTTTATCGTATATTACAAGTTATTAGACATCTGGTTATCTTTTTCTGAGGCTAGTTAGTGCCCCTCCTGAGCTCAATACAAACTTTGATTATATGGCAACAAAACGGCAAATGATATAAAAAATCAACTCAAAATTTTGCAAATAACATCTAAGAGTGCTAAACATTGTCTAGACAATAGATAGCCGGCTGGGACAGTCGGACAGAGCTAAAAACGGACCGAAGCTACATACCTGGTATACTGGCATCCCGATGCAGGGTTACCTTGCCCTTGTCGAGGACATCATTGAATGCCGGCCAGCCGCAGCCCGAATCGTATTTCGTGTCCGAGCTGAACAGATCCTGATGACACACAATGCACTGATACACACCCTTCTCGTAGTGCTTGTTGTAGCAACCTGTGGGTTGGGGGTTTGTTTAGTTTAGTGGGTTGTTTTGTTGCTTTACAGAAATATAATAAGATTGTAGGGCACCTGTGTAGGGGCGCTCAGTGCCCGCCTCCTGGGTAACCTGATACTGCAGTGGGGTTAGGCGTTTGCGCAGCTCCTCTTTGTTTACGGTAACCTTTTCGCTTTTATTCTCCATGTTGTTGGCTTTGCTGGGATTCGTCTTACCCTCGTCGCTGTCTGTAATATAAAACGGAAAATGTACTTAAACTGCGGTTAAGTTATGCGTGTTTATGTAGTATGTGCTGCTGCTTAGTTTACCAGCAATTGAGCAATGGAAACTGTATAAGTATGGGGAAGTGCTTTAGGGTGAGATTCAAAGTACATTTCTGGTCGCTAGGCTGACTTAATCTTTCGCATATCATGTAGACCTTCCAAGTAAACCTTGGGCAATCATAATTTGCTAGCTCAAAAGCAAATTTGTCGACGATAAGCAACCGGAGCCTTGTACTATCAGCCATGAATTGCCAAATGTATTTTCAGAAAGCCCAAAATCATCTTGTTTTTGTAAATAAAAGATGTGGGGGCACATGTACGCAACAAACTACACTAAATAGTAAAAATACCCTCCTCGTGGTGCACCACAAAATGCACTCAATTTGTATGCAAACTCCAAGGCAGACAATATACCTAATTGGGGGAGGTGTAAACAGATTGGTTAAGTGCAGTCGGAGGAGGAGAAGAGGCATTCGACTACAAATAAAGTGAAGAAACGCATGGAACTGCTACAAATAGATTGAAGAAACGCGTGCATATTGGTTTAAAAATAGTTTTATGCTGCAATAAAACCAAGTGGCGGCACGGCGCCCACCGATCATGAAGTGTAAACAAAATACAGAGCATAGACAGGGAAAGACCCGTTAGAGTGCAGTGGAGTGGAGGGGCGAAGCAGTCTAATTCAATTTGGTTTTTTTAGTAGAAAAAACCACTCGACTGTGTCGTAGACAATGATTTAATTTCGAGCAATCAGTGGCAGGGCAGGGGGGTAGAGTAAGGAATGCACAAGACAATTTGAACTAGAAAATAAAGTCTATAATTAGACATTGGTCAATCGATTGGTTGCTATATAAATTGGCTCAACAAATGAATCAAATCTATTGTGTGTGTGGCATGAAAGCCTCCGCCTGGACACACCCACACACGGCAACCAGACCAAGCCCATAACGAGAGCACCGCTCAGCCCCTCCCGTGCTCTAAGCACACTCACCTGCAAAGCAACGAGCGATGGGCATTACAGTTGCAGCTGCAGCGACTACTCCTAATGGATTGGGATGTCTCCACTTGGCAGCTGCAGTAAGTGCGAAATTTCGTGTGTGCCGCAGTGCGTGGCGAGAAAGTGAAAACATTTTTTAACTTTTCAGCCGAATATTTTAAAGTAAAGTGACAATCGGAAGGTGCAGGTGGAGACAGCAAAATAACGGAATGCCTGCTGCTGCTTGCTGCACTTGGCACTGGCTTGTTATTTAATCACCGTTCCGTTCGTTCGATGTGAATGGCGAGAGCAAAACAACATGCGAAAACAAACGGGAAAGTCAATGACAGGCCAAAGGTATAATAATTTGGGGGGTATGGGGCAGTCGCACTCTCTGTCCAGTGGAAAACTTTATATTTGATTTAATTAAGCGATCGGTATGTATGCATTTGGCTGCACTCACATGCAGGTACACATATGGGTGTTGCACGTCTTTACCTACAATCGTATATGCCTTGCACTGGCCTGTCCAACAAAACACCCACACACAAAACTAATATTTATGCAATTTCTGCCACTTCCGTCTTTATCCGTTCTATTTTTGTGCAGCTTGTTTTGCCTGCTTCCCTGTCCACCAGCAGAGAGTGTGCTTGTGTGTATTTGTTCACACGGGAGAAAGCGCATTGTAGAGAAAGCCGCTGTTGCTCAATTGCACACGCTCATTAAAGGAAAATGGTTTGCCTCGTAAACCTCCATACACAATTTCCTTCAATGTCAGAACAAATCCAAATATGACATCGCCCCATGGCCACTTATGGCGAGGGGGGACACCACGACTGGTCAAGTGTCCTTGAATTGAGTGGGACAGCGCTTAAAAATAAATCTCACCTGCTTCAAATGTCTGTTGTGTTGCTTTTCAGTGCTCTGTTGCTGCTGCTGCTGCGGCTTTGGTGTATTTATATTTTTGGCGATTGTTTATAACTTTGTGGGCTGGGTAAAGCGTGCGCGCGTCGTTGTAACGCAGCGAAGGAAAATGGAAAAGTTAATCAAAAAAGCTTGAAACAGCTGCACAGTTGGAAAATCGGCAAACAGCTGATGCGCGTCGAAGTCAGCGTAATTATCGATCAAATATACCGTCAGGGCCTCGAAAATATACCGAAATATACTGCAAAATATACCGAAGCATAAAATATACATACAGATGGTGTTATGGTTTCTTGGCTTATAAACCCTATCTGTGCTGAGGAAATTCTTAGGTTATCAAAAATTATCCAGTTCACTTCGATTACAAAGAACCTCCAATTTTAATGGTTCATATAGGGACAAACGTCTCAACAAATGTATATAAACAAAAAAGAGAGAGAAACCCCACACAGATGTGTTTTCCCGCCAGAGGCAGTGCTGCCACCTGTGCCCGAATAACTAGCTCTAAAATACCTGATTTGACTACACTGCTTCTCTCTCTCGCTCCCTCTCGTTGATAATCTAGATGGCTGAAACTGTGTGGCAGCGCTGTCGAAATTGTTATTTTTTGTGTCTGTGAAATTGTTTATCACAAAAAGCATCAGTGAAATTTTGAAAAATAATCCATTGTCGGGGGCTGAGCTTCACTAAAAGCAGCCAGAGTGCGCACCATGCGAGTGGAATTCCATTGAGCTCGCGAAAAGGCCACACGCAAAGAGGGCGTCAACAAGCCGAGGGGGTGGACTTGAGCAAGAGGAAGAGCATCCCAGAGAGATTAAGAACAGAAGAGTTTCGTAGTGATAAACCATACGATTGTGACAATTGCGTGTAGTATGAGTAACCACAGGTACCACCATGGGGGCAGCTACATGCATCCACGGATGTCCTATCCGCACCACTTCACTTACGTCAGCTCCTGCGTGAAATACATGATATTCCTGCTGAACTTCCTTTTCTGGCTATTTGGTGGCCTGCTCCTGGCCATCGGCGTGTACGCGTTCATGGACAAACTGAAGGATGGCAATGGCTGGCTGCGCCTGGACACCGTCTACGATGTGATCTTCAATATATCCTTGGTCATGATCATTGCGGGCTGTGTGGTATTTGTCGTCAGCTTTGCCGGCTGCCTGGGAGCTCTGCGGGAGAACACCTGCCTGCTGAAGTTCTACTCGATGTGTTTGCTTATGTTTTTCATCATGGAAATGACTTTAGGTGATGACACAGAGCAGTCAACAGCCGACGATTTGTATTAATTGTCTTCCCATTGCAGCTATTATCTGTTTTGTGTTTCCGCAGTATATGAACTCGTTCTTGGAGTCACAGTTTGCCGACAAGATCATACACTCGTACCGCGATGACTCAGATCTGCAGAATTTCATTGACTTTGCCCAGCAAGAGTTCAAGTGCTGTGGCCTCAGCAACGCTGGCTATCAGGACTGGAGTGAATATAAATCAACCTGCAACACAGTTTCCACCAACTAATGCGTAATCCTTCTTCCATTTCAGGCAAGAACGAATACTTTAACTGCTCCTCGCCGTCTGTGGAAAAATGCGGCGTGCCCTACAGTTGCTGCATCAATGCCACCGACATCAGTTCCGGCCTGGTCAACATTATGTGCGGCTATGGTGTGCAGGAGCATTCGGTGGCAGCCGCCAGCAAGCGCATCTGGACGAGCGGCTGCATTGAAATCGTGCGCGTCTGGGTGGAACGCAATCTCTATGTGATTGCTGGCGTTGCCCTGGGCGTTGCCTTGCTGCAGCTGTTTGTCATCTATCTGGCCAAGACTCTGGAGGGACAGATAGACCTGCAGAAGTCGCGCTGGTCGTGAGTGCCATACCATCATCCCTACCTGTACGGATATCCGTGCGACGATGACTTGTACTACAACACACAAATGTGAGAGATGGCCCTGGCGGCAGCTGCACGACTGCCGCCACTGAGCTGAATGAACAAATCTGGTCCTTAAAGTGCTCAAGTAGTTTTTTGCTTTCACTAAACGCCTCTCTCTATGTATTTTATGTTATCAAACCCTTTTTGCATGTAATGTTCAAGTTGCAATCATATTTATACTCTCTAGAAACAAAAACAAAATCTAGTTTTAGGCATATAAATGTAACCCTAATCGAATCAATAGTCGCAACAGACAATTTTTAAGGCAGCTCTGCATGTTTTTGATGTCTCTGCGTAGTCACAAATCAAAGCAAAAGAACAAAAGAAAAACATTTAGTGTTTTTTAAAAAACTCAAATATACATGCGCAATATCGTATTATTTATTAATAAAAGACATTTGTATATAAGTATTAGTTTACCTAAGAAAATACGCATTTAAAATGAGAAATTATATTTATAAAAAAGAACAAACTATACCAAAACAATTGTACTAGAGAATAAATAGAGATTTTAAGTATCCAGAATCTGTATCTGTGTTTGTGTGTAAACTTTGTTGTGCTACATAATCAAATACAGACGTAAATACGTGTAAATTGGGTTTATTTTTTATGAGGTTTATGGTACTGCACCTCCACCTCCTATTTATATATTCTATTGGATTCTACATCTAAAACATACCAGCAAAGACTACAATCACAATTTCATGCCCAAAACAATATTTTAGATTATTTATGAGACTTCTTGCTACCGACTTTTGTGCGTCACTAAGGCCCGTATATTTTGTAGTGTGTTTTTTTGGGCCGAAAAGTACTGATTCGGCGGACCAACTCCGTGCCAAAGAAGCATTTTCTTACTAACGCAAAATTTTTCGTATTCTTAACGTATTTTCCATCAGTCGCCATAGATCTGTTATACCCATATATTCGTTTATATCAAGCTCCAGCCTACTCTTGTTTTCGGGGCCTAATTAGTGTTTACTCGATAAAAGAAAACTTGTTTGCCACTAACCAACCAACATGTCACTTGCCGCTTGAAAGCCGCTGCGTTGCAGCTAAAGAGACAGGTCAAGTATGGCGATAACCTGATCAGAATTGAAGCAAGTTGTGAAATTCTATATTTAAATGCCAACCACAATCTCGAAACCATTCAAAGTTCAGTTTTTGATAGCGTCCACGCAGATTATAAGAGCATTCGAGAAGTGGCACAATTCATTCAAGGCGACCCCCTGGCGATAAGCTAATTCATAAATAAACATTTAAATACACCTTCTGTTTATTCTAATAAAATTTGCATTCTGATAAAAAAATGAGAAACAATCATCTGAGGGGGGTACAAGATGAAGTTTAGTACTTGATGATGGAGCGAATGCTTTCGCCTTTGTGCATCAAATCGAATGCTTCGTTGATCTGGGATAGTGGCAGCTCGTGGGTAATGAACTCATCCACCAGCAGATCCTTCTTCAAGTACGCCTCCACAAGTTTTGGCACATCCGACACGGAGCGCCAGCCGCCGAAAGCCGAACCCTTCCACACACGTCCCACAACCAGCTGGAAGGGACGGGTGGCAATCTCCTGGCCAGCACCAGCTACACCAATCACAACCGAAGTGCCCCAGCCCTTGTGCGTGGCCTCCAGGGCGGCACGCATGGTATTCACATTGCCAATGCACTCGAAGGTGTAGTCGAAGCCGCCGTCAGTCAGATCAATCAGATAGTTTTGAATCGTTCCCTTGTCGGCCACATCCTTGGGATTGACAAAGTCGGTGAATCCGAACTTCCTGGCCAGCTCGAATTTGGAGGGATTGATGTCGATGCCATAGACCTTAGCGGCGCCAGCCTTCTTGCAGCCCAGACCCACTGCCAGTCCAACTGCACCCAGACCCCAGACGGCGCAAGTGCTGCCAGGCTCCACCTAAAGAATTGATTAGAAATCTGCCACATAGCAAACCCAAACAATACGCACCTTGGCTGTGTTCAAGGCGGCACCATAGCCGGTGGAAATGCCACAGCCCAGAAGGCACACCTTCTCCAATGGAGCCGTCTCGTTGATTTTGGTCAACGATATGTCGGCCACCACCGTGTACTCGGCGAAAGTGGAGGTGCCCATGAAATGGAACAGCTGCTGACCCTTGCACGACAAGCGGGAGGATCCATTGGGCATGACACCAGCGCCCTGGGTCAGGCGAATCTTCTGGCAGAGATTTGTCTTGCCGCTCTTGCAGAATTTGCACTCATTGCACTGGGGAATGTAGAGGGCAATGACATGATCGCCGGCCTTGAAGTTGGTTACGCCCTCGCCAACGCTCTCCACAATGCCGGCACCCTCATGGCCAAGGACCACAGGAAAGAGACCCTCAGGGTCGGAGCCGCTCAACGAAAAAGCATCCGTGTGGCAAACGCCAGTGGCTGTAATCTTAATGCGAACCTGCCAACCCAGTTCAAGTGGCACATAAACCAATTGTTGAGTGGAATTTTCCATTTGAGACATACCTCATGCGCCTGAGGTGGCGCCACCTCAATATCCTCAATCACCAGCGGCTTCTTGGCCTCCCACGCCACTGCAGCTTTGCATTTGATTACCTGTGGGTGTGTTATGCACGTTTAGCTTCTGGTTTTAGTTACCATGTACCAATTAACATTCTGAGTACGTACTTTGCCTTCTGTTGCGGACATCTTGGTAGTGGAAATTGTAGTTTTTGCGATAAGTTCCAAGCGGGCCGGACGAATGAGAGGCGATAATGGAAACGCGATAATGTTGCACGAGTAAAAAAGAGAAATCCCAAAAAGCTTTAAAAGCTCCCGTAAGTGTAATCTGGTCACACAGCCCGTTGGTTTTGAATTGGAAATTTAATTTTGCTGGATTTTGGTGGCCATATGAAAATAGAGGAATAAAACATGAATCCTTTTTTCTTTCTTAATTCCTTACGTTTTTTTCTACTTTGCTACATTTTTGCTACCAAAGGACTACATATGTATGTATTCTGTATGTACATATGCAGTTGTAAACTCCTCTCTAGATGGCAACAATTAAATCCTCTCCGAACAGCTGTTGTTGTTTGCAGAAATTGCAGTTTGCATAAACATTTTGGGCGCAGGCGTCAGTTTTTCGTAAACATTGTCCGCCCAGCCCAAAAATGCACACGTCGGCAACAGAGAAAGCAGCAGCAGCAGGCAGCAGAGGCAACAACAGCAGAAGCAGCACCGCCCCCAAACGCCAATGAACGCAAAATCAGCACAAGGACGTGCCGCGATGACCAGGAAAAATCGATAAAAGCACAGACAACGAACACGGACAACGGCCGGAAGTGCATTTTGCGGTGTGTGCGTGCCTGTGTGTTGGGCGTTGGGTAACGGGCGCAGTAATAGAAACGGTTAAAAAAAGGAGCAGCCAGTATGTTCGGGAAATTGTGCATGAAAAATATGTGAGTTTTTGTGTCACACCAAAGGACTCTAAGGAAAGGCAAACAAAATGGTGGGCAAAGGTTCGAGCGGCCTGCCCGTCGATATGGGCACAGGGACAAAGGAACGCCCTGTTTTCATACCACCGCGTAAGCGTCAACAAACCAAAACGGAGGCCAAAAAGCAAAACTATGTGGACCACATAGTCAGTGTGCAGGTAAGTTTTAGCGGAATTTAACATAGCCGATTCATCTATATCTTTCTTTGAACTCTAGCAAAATCGACCCAAGCTATCGCCCTCAAATCCAACGCTTGAGGAGGAGCTGCTCAAGTCGAAATTGATTATCAAAAATAAGCAGCCGCTGCCACAGCTGCCGGGGGAGTTGGGGGTGCCGAATGCGCAGGATACGATTGCGAGCACCCATTCGGCCAGCTCCACACAGCACAGCAATAAGTCGGCCCGCTCCACCACCAACATCAATGAGCTGCAGAACTTCGAGTCTATCTCGCAGTGCACCAAGTCCACGTCGACGCAACGTGGCCATGAGAGCAGCACGGTGACGCCCAGCAGCTGCTGCTATTCGGAGAGCAGCCTGGACGCCAAGATAAGCAAGAGCCATGACTGCCTCAGCAATCGGTCATCGTCCAAGAAGAGGGTCAACATACGCACCGCAGATCTTCCCGTGACGGCACGGAATCAACGCTCATCGCCGGATATAGCCAACTATGAGGATCTGGAGTCGGGGGAGACCAGTGTGCTGAACACCTATGACCATAGCCTGGAGCGGTATCAGGCGCGCAAGGCGGCAGGCGAGGGCGGCAACTATCTGACCATGACAGGCACCATCAAGCGAGGCCGGAAGAAGGGTCAGTCCATCGATCTGCAGATTAACATAAGTCGCGAGGAGCTGGAGCAGCTGAATGCCCATGCCATGGCCAATGAGTCACAGAAGGGTCGCAGTCTCTGCTGCACCTGCAGCTGCGCCATCGGCCTGCACATCTTTCTGATCTCGCTGCTGTGCCTGCCGTTTGTGACGATCATCTCGGCGGTGTACTCCTTCTACATTGGCACCCTCACCTGGTACAACATGTTCAACTACTACTGTGAGGAGAAGTCGTATCTGCACAAGATCTTCGTCACACCGCTGCTCTTTCTGGCCTATCCGCTGGCCATTGTACTCTGCACCTTTGGGCTGGGCCTCTACTCGGGCTTCCGGCAATTGAGTCTGCAGTACAGCAGCTGGGTCAACGACATCACGGACATTGAGAAGGGCTTCTACGGGTGGCTGTGCGGCTTCCTGCACATGCCCGACTGTAGCCCTTACGAGGTGGTCATACTGACCGACATTTGTGTGGCGCCGCAGGATCCACAGCGTCTGCACATAAACAAGCCACGCCAGGAGTTATCCATGTAGAGGGGGAATCGTCGAAAAATGTGTGCCAGAAATCGATTTAATTTATAGGATTTACTGGACTACGCAACCGGCGATTTTCAATTTTTCGACCATGAGTGTGATATAAAAAAAAAACGTAATTACTTTTTGCAGTGAAAAAATGATATATGATGTATGTATCTCTGAAGTCTACTTGTACGACACAAACTTATGTTTCCTTTGGCCAAATTTGTTCCTTTTACTTACAACTATATGTATGCAATTGCAGCTTTAGAGAACAGGAATATATAGGTATATATACACCACATACCCCCATAGATATCAAAGTAACACAAAACATAATCCAAGCCCTATAGAGACTAGCATTTAAGTTAACTAGAAACAGAAACATCTAACACTCGCACAGAAACAACAAACTCTCAAGTTTTCATCGGTGGAAAATATAACCTTGCAAATCCAACAAATCCATAATATATCCATAATGTACCGTAGACTATATGTAATTGTTTTATGAATGAATTGCTCAAAAAAAGGGTTAGTGTCATTCTGAACAGTTGTTAATTGATTTACAACATTTACTAACACTAACAACAACTACTATTATCTCGTGTTTAACGAATTGTAAACTAATTTTTCACACCCCACAATTACAAAGCATCGCTTTTTCGAATTAACTTACTATTTTTAGTACAAACAAAAACTATAATTACAGAGTCGATATATTATCTTAATAATGTTAAAGAAAGTTTATCTTTTGGTAGTACATACAAGGATTCCATCCATCCAAATCTATTTCGGAAAATTTGCAAGGTTATAGCCGATCGAAATGGTTAACTGTTGTGGCACTAGCCATGCAACAAAAAAAATACAGCATTTCTTTACTTTCCCAGTCAAAGCAAAATCGTAAAACAAATGCAAATATTTATCAACTTTCTAATTGCATTTACAGAATTATGCATTTACATTTAAAAAACTAAAACCTCCAAATAACAGCAAGAAATTAACTGCGCAGTTGAGGTGATGGAAGATTTTTCTTAGTTTTAAGCAAGCATTTTTTATTTCTACATACAAAAACAAGAAAGACAAGAAACAAAAAATACAAATGAATATAAACGCCACACGTATACACGCATAAATATACATATAAGTAAACGTTTTTAAAATAGAAATTCTGTATGTTAAGTAAAAACCAGAACCCGAATATCAAACACTTATTAGCCCCCCCTGCCCCACTGGAGAAATAATGCCAATAAAAACTATTTAGCAAGCCAAACCCAATAACCCCAGAAGTTCTTATTGCAGTCGCATAGTGCAACAATATATTTGCATAATTATCGTTATATTATATACTTACTATTTCAATTCAATTAATTCAACAGAAAAAAAACGAATCAATCAAACGATACCAGAAGAGAAACGCAACAATTGAAAAGAGAGGAATGACGCAAACCGTAGCTTTGATACCCTTGCATATGCCTCGTTTGTATGGTATATATGGTATGTGATTATACTTATATACACTTATATGTGATGTTTTTGTTTGTTTTTGCCATGTTGTAAAGTAGTGCATAAGACAAGTCATTATAAACATCATAGGCTTGCATTTTCCACATTTCGACTGTTTTAAACTTTCTCTTTTTAAACATCTTATCGAAATAAGCAAACTCTTCTTAAGTGTAGCAAAAACTGTGAACCTGAGAATGAGCGAATGTCACTTGTGTTAGCCGGCATCACATAGCCACCCCCGCTCACGCATAGAATGATATGCAATATACGGTAAATAAAAGACAGCTGTCTCTCAGGTTTCGTCAAGTAAATGCATGGGAGAGAGAATAGAGAGTAAAGTGAAGCAACTACAGTTGACTGCCGATATAACACACGGAAAGAGGGCTCGACTGTGGCTCGAAGATACATCTACGCAACTAGTAGTACAGAACTACATGAAAATATATTCCTTAATAGGCATAAAAACACACACACCTTTGTGGTCTAGTTCGTATTAAAAGACCTTATAGGGGATTTTACCTGTAGTCTGGCTAACCAACACACGCTTGTTCAAATATGTGCGTGCATGTCTGCAAAAACAGTCACGTACAGACAAAGAGAGATTCAAAATACTTTAAAATGATTCAATGCAACTTTTCAGAAAGTTTTCGAAATTCGAATACGGATATTTTAGACTTGTCTGTATTCCCTTCCCACTGGCATATTTAAACACTAATCATCATACAGATGATTTTCAAAAAATTATTTGTCAACTGCTGCTATTTGCATGTTCACAGGTGTAGAGCCACCAAGCTAATTGCCGTTTTGAGCACAACGCCGTCGCCAGGGGAGCAACACGTAAAATGTCTGGGAATACCGCATTCGATTCTCAATTCCAAATCGGCGTCCACAGAGTGCGGTCGTACGGGAAAAGGCAACAAGGAAAACATGGCAACGGATAACTTGACTGCTGTTCTTCATGGCATTGAAGATTTGCGTTTGGTAAGCGGAATTTCAGCGGAACTGTAAACTCGTGGGTTATTGACTTTTGTTCCCCATCCTACAGGAACAACGCCCCATTCCAGAAATAGCCAACGATGGTAAGCAAATATTTAGCTTGAAAATGGCCAATTCATTAGCAAATCATTTTCTATGTTACCCCCAGAGGTGCTACTGGCCATGGATAGTGTTGGCATTTGCGGATCGGATGTCCACTATCTCACTGCTGGACGCATTGGCGACTTTGTGGTGACCAAGCCCATGATCATTGGACACGAGGCTGCCGGTGTGGTGGCCAAGGTGGGCAAGTGCGTAAAGAATTTGGCTGTGGGCGATCGCGTGGCCATTGAGCCGGGTGTACCCTGCCGACGCTGCGATCACTGCAAGCAGGGCAAGTACAATCTCTGCGCCGACATGGTGTTCTGTGCCACGCCCCCATACGATGGCAACCTCACGCGCTTCTACAAGCATGCGGCGGACTTTTGCTACAAGCTGCCGGATCATGTCAGCATGGAGGAGGGAGCACTCTTGGAGCCCCTCTCAGTCGGTGTTCACGCCTGTCGCCGTGCCGAGGTTGGCCTGGGCTCAAAAGTGCTCATCCTAGGCGCTGGACCCATCGGTCTGGTTACGCTTCTGGTAAGAAAAACTAATAATTGCATCTGGGGATTTCCTATTTAACATTTCTCTCTCACGTAGGCTGCTCAAGCCATGGGAGCTGCAGAGATTTTGATCACGGATTTAGTGCAGCATCGTCTGGATGTGGCCAAGGAGCTGGGCGCCACACACACCCTGCTGCTGGACAGGGAACAGAGTGCCGAAGAGACGGTCAAAAGAGTCCTTTGTACCATGAGCGAGGCACCTGACAAGGCCGTTGACTGCTGTGGCGCCGAGAGCAGTGCCCGTCTGGCAATCTTCGTAACTGTCAATGAAAGTGTTTGTTGTAAACGGAACTGACTATCTTTTTCCAGGCTACACGTTCCGGCGGTGTTGTCGTTATTGTGGGCATGGGAGCACCAGAGATAAAGCTACCTTTGATAAATGCCCTGGCACGTGAGGTTGACATACGTGGAGTCTTTCGCTACTGCAACGAGTGAGTGTGTTAGCCAGACATCGTACGAGCATTATAAATTTAGTTGTATTATGCTCTTACAGCTATCCGGCTGCTCTGGCTCTGGTGGCATCGGGTAAAGTGAATGTCAAGCGTCTGGTAACGCATCATTTTGACATCACGGAGACGGCAAAGGCCTTTGAGACCTCTCGCTACGGCCATGGTGGGGCCATAAAAGTCATGATACACGTCCAGCCCAGAGATGCCAACAATTCAGTTAAATTTTGAACCTACTAAATTCTAAAATAAACGTAGACTTTATGGGTATGGTAATCCGTGCAAATACTTTAATTTCTTTCAGCAAAAAGACATTCAATGTAGGGCAATGCCTTCTCGGCCGCCGTGGATTCGCCATTGGCATTATAGTCGATCAATTCTGGATGCCTGTTCTGGGCAATGTAGCGCAGATATTCACGTGTACTATGCAGTCTCGGGCCCACCTTAAAGTCCCAGCCATTCCGACGTGGAGTGCTGAATATTGTGGCCCCATGACAGGTTACCATCTTCGACATCTTATTGAATACCACGCCCAAATGGTTGTGTGCCTTATTGATGATCACCACATGGACATTTTCGTTGGCCAGCAGCCGTGCCAATTTGCGCAGCATTTTCAACTGAGTGGGCCACTGGTAGCAGGCAGGATCGTACACCATTACGAAGCAATCCCCATCCATGCCATCTTCCAAATCAAAATAATTCTGAGGAGGTGAATCCAAGTTGATTGTGGGCATTAGAACAACTGCCTGGAACAGCTGATTCTGCAGCAGCTTCTGACAAAATGTCTTCAAATGCCTGTAGTTTACCAACGTGTTCATCTGATAGACGTGATGCTGTTTATCCTCACCGAAGATAAGAGGCGGCACACCCGGACGGTAGCTGCCAAAGTCATCCGGATTCAGATTGTCATTCAAATGGCCGATGCTGCTGATGTCCCGCATGCCGAACACGATCCGACCGTAAAACTCCTGGGCTAGTTTTCCCATTAACTTGATCCACTTCTCGAGACCATCTCTGTGGTGGTTTTTAAAGAAATGAAATGCTATAATACGTGGCGGATTCAAGTTGAGTGTTGCCCCTTTGGAGTTCGCTACCGGCAGCCATATCAGCCACGTATCGGAATTGTTGTCGATGGCGCAGGTCTCGACAAGTGCAGGTGGTACAGCCATCTGTTGATACTTTTCATCTGATACAGGTACAAGAAACACAGATCGTTTATATTGCTTGAATTTCAAAACAGAAAAAGCTTCTGCTCAAGCTTTCCAGCTGTTTTTCCATCCATCACTATAGCGGGCTATCGATAAATCGTAATTTGAAATTCAAAATAAATAACGACCGTCCACGAGTGGCTTTATCTTTCCAAAAGTTAATTGATACAAATTGCGTGACGCGTTTTAATTTATTATTGGTGTCCCTGAATATTAAAATGTGATAAAAGATAATTAAATAACAATGCGCACAAAAACTTGGAAACTTTGTTGAGTCAACTAAAAACTATAAATAATATTTTTGTCTATAACTGGTGGTGCGCTGCTTTGTGTATTTTTGTGACTGCCCCCTTTTGCCTACGTCTAGTTGATGTGTATGATTAGAATAAAAGGATAAAAACCCGCACGCAGAATCGAAAACTAATCAACAGCTAAACTCTATGCTTAATATTATTTACACGGTATGGGTAAATGTATATATAAAAATAGAAAAAATACACTTTATGTGCCCAGAATGGGTAGAACCATTAACCCCAGTTGGCTGCCATTAACACTTAGAATCGCACCTGCTTGAGCTTGTCGTAAATGCTAAAATACAAGGCCGTCGTCAGGCTTGACTTCAGCAGAGTGGGGGCCACGCCCTTGTACAGTCCACGAACGCCCTCCTGCCGCACGGTCAGCCGCAGGCAATCCCAAACGCCGTGGCACTGCAGCGTCTGGCCAAACGTCTGCCGATTCGACTCAAAGCCCTGTATCTGCAGTCGTTTCTTGATCAAATCGAAAGGATACACAATCGTCTTGGACAGCATGCCTGAGGAGGCGCCCAGCGCTAGCAGTGTCCAGGTGGGCAGCTTGCTGCGATCCCCCACCTCGAAGAAGGCGCACGCCCAGTCGCTGAACAGTCGATAGGCCATAAAGTTGGTGCCCATCAGCGGTGCAATCTGTAGCAGGGCCGACGAGAGTCCGCGGTACATGCCGCGTGGTCCCTCCTGCTGCACAATGGCGGAAACGGCGCGCGTTGCATTCCTATAGCCCTTGCTGGTGTCCTGGGCAATCAGACGCGTTCGTATCACATCCAGCGGCGTGGAGATGATAACCGCAGCACCGCCCGCTGCGGCACCGCACAGGAAATTCGACAAGTGCTGGTGATCCTTGAGGTAGTTGGTCTGCTTGGCCTGCAGGCTCAGCTGTTCGTATGTCCAGAACTGACAGATGCCGTACATAATGCTTAGCACCTGGGCGGGATTGTGGCCCTTCCAGAAGGCCAGCACACCCTCCTCGCGGTATATCGTCCGCACCGCCTGTGTGATGGAAATGTATTTCGATGCTTGCCGTGCGCCTGTAGTCTGCGCCTTGCCCAGCGGCTCCACCTGCAGTTGAAATCGTATCTTGAGCACATCCAGCGGCTGGCAGGTGGAACGTGTTATGGCCGCCGACAGGCCACCAGACACAATCTGTTGCAGTTGCTCGCGCGTACTATGCTTGCGTCGCGGACTCGCAGAGGGGCTGGTTGTGGTTGCGGCAGCCGCAGCGCTACCAGTGCCCGTTGTTACCGCCATGTCGTCACGCTGCTGCTGACTGACTGCCTGTTTGTCTGCCGAATTCCACTTGTTTTCTGGCAGCTGTGTGTGTGCGTGTTTGCTCGTGCGGATTTCACTTTTATTGCTGCGACGTCTGACTCCTCAATGGCATTTCTGTAAAAATCACAAAAAGCAACCATCAACAACATTATTAGTTGATAGTTTTTGGCTATTCAAAACTATTCATAGGTGCGGCCCGGGGTGCTGTTTACACACTCATCATCAAGATTGCAAAATTGTCGAGACAAGATGGGAAGAAACTTACTCGAGTCATGCCCAGTGGAGCCGTTCGTATGGCTATTACTGCGCTTATGTTATGCTCGCCTGCGCGACAATTTGTCCCCATGTTTGCGACTAAAATAGATTCCAACTCTGACTCGAGCGCTTCCCTATTCACATTCATTCATTGATTTTGGGCGGCTGACCAGCCAGCCAGGGGGTATCTGGGTTTATCAGCGATTTCACTTTTTCGTCGTCGTTCGTCTGTTTGTTTGTTGTGTTGTTCGCTTGTTGCCTAGCTGGCTGCTTGATGCTGCCCAGATAAAGAGACAAAGGCAAGGCTCTCTTGGAATGCATAATGACTGAGGGAGGCACTTTGAGGGAACACTTTGGGCACTGGTCACTATCTTACCGTTAAGTATCTTCAAAAATGTGTCGCGACAACCGTCCACAGCGTCCGTGCACGGGGAGATTGCAGCAGTAAATGTTTAGGCGGCGGCGACGGCGACGCTTCTTCATTACAAGCAAAGGCCCGTCGATTGCGTCAAAACTTTCTTTTCGCCAGGCATTCGGTTGAGCTGCGAGAGAGCGTGTAATAGTAATGCAGTTATGTCGCACTCCGCTGGCTCACATTTAGCTCGCTTCTCACTCTATAAACGGGTTTAGTTGCCGCTTGTATTTTTGAAAACAACAAAAAGTTTGGCCTCTAGTTACGTCGTCAAGTGCACGGCAACAGCTGATTTGGCGCTGCCAACTGTCCAGGGGAAAAAGCGAACTTAACCCCAAATAGCCCCCATCTATTTAAATAGGTGAACAAGATACTCTTTGTAACTGCATCTTGTAGATCCATCCTTCCTCTTTGATTAACAAATAATTTTCCCACGATATCTAGCACCTGAAATGTGTTACAAATCTTACAAGCTATATTATCATCGTGAGTAAATGGTCGGCAATGAGTTAAGCATTCTCTCTCCATGCACGGAACTCATATTTCTCCATTTTGATATTCGCTGTAATATTACTAGCTAGTTAGGACTCTCAGCACTTAACTTATAATTTGATTAGTTAGATACATGTATTTTCTACAGAAAGGGCTAACTTTGAAGAGTTCTTCTAATTTTATTTTGTATAAAATAAGGTTTACACATAAAAGGTCGACGAAAAATATAAGCAATGGAAAGTAACGGGAATGGGAATGGAATGTTACGTTAATTGACCACTTGTTGCTTTGTAACCGCAAGTGGGTCATTTTTGTACTCTTTTTCCGTTAATTAATGTTAATAATGATATATCTTGATCTTGAAACATATTTCCGGAATCTGTTAATTGCAAAATTTGGTTAAAATAGCTTTAAAGCCGGCGATGTCAAACGTTTCAGCTGTTGTGGAACAACGATATATCGATAGACAGGCGCACCATCACAGCGTTGCCACTGTACGCGCGCTTTGAGTTTTATTTGAAAAATAGCTTAAAAAATATAATACAAAATGTGTAAAAATAAAGCTGCTGCTGCTACTTCCAGCCAATGCCAGCGGAGGGCGCAGCAGCACCTGGTGCACTGGGCGTTGGCTGATAGTCGGGCGGTATGCTAAACCCGAGAACTTCAAAATTACCCACAGGAGCAGCAGCGGGCGCTGGAGAATTGGTCGGATAGGGCGGTAAATTCGCAACAGGAGCAGCAGCGGGCACGGAAGCTGGTGGATTGGTTGGATAGGGGGGTATCTTATGTGGCCCAGGTCCAGGTGTGGGCTTTGGATGGGGCGGCGTGTCCTCAGCCTTTGGATACAGACTGGGCTGCGTGGCTGCTGGAACTCCATTGGCAGCTCCATTGGCACCCGTCTGGCCGAATGTGTAGAACGGATAACGTGGCTTAAACGTGTTGGATTCAAACTGTTCGTCGCTTACATCCTCCTGGAATATGGGAGCACCTAACAAGGGGGAGATAAAAGTGTTAGCAAAGGTGGAAATCATCTCCCTGGAGGCACCCACCTGGATAACTATTGACGCTGCCATTGACGGGCGCTGTCTGCCCTGGACCCTTATCCTCGCCACTGCCCAGCAGCGGCACAGTGCCAATGGTGAGTGGAAAATCCACAATCAAATCCCCGCCGCCATGCAAGCGAAATGTTTTGGCTATGAATCGCAGCGTATAGCTGACACGTATGGGATCCCGCTCGCCCAGCGTCGAGGGTGTCGTGGCTGGCACCACCAGAAACTCATGGAACTGCGCCTTGTTGTGCTTCACCACCTCGCCACAGTGTTTGTCCGCAATGCGTGTTTCGGTGGTCTTCAGTTGCTCCTTGGCCGTGGAATTGGCGCGATATGTGACATTCTTGAAGAGGCGCACCTTGACGTCCTGGCACTGCACATCCGACTGATTGTCGAGCACCAAATGGAAGTGTATCTTCTGGCCGGGCACATACGCGCTGTACGAGGTGCACACATCCATGACCATGGGTTTGTGTGCCCCAAAAATGGAGCCCCACCAAAAGGACTTCTCCTCAATGCGTTTCAAAGGTTGCTGCGGGATAAAACGGAGACATCAGAGAGGATATCCAAGGGATTCTGTGTGTTCTTTTGTACCCACCGCGTTCTCCCTCTTGCTGTTCAAATCATGCGGCAGTATGACCGTGAAACACTGCTTAAAAATATTATTATAACGCACGGAACGATCAATGGTGAGGGTCACCTCATGCTTGATCTGTCCGTGGCTGCCATTGAAGGAGGTTGGCGCATTGGGCGGTATTGTGGCCTGAAAGGGAAACACAAACTTGCCCTTGGGCAGCTCCAGCTGCGAGCCGCCACTCTGCCCGTACACATACTTATCGCTGCTATAGTAGATCTCGGTGCTGGTGTGCGTCTCGATTGATTTTGTTGGCTTGCCATCAGCGCCGGCCTTCTCCACACTCTCCTGCCAGCGCGTCTCCCCGTAGCCATTTATTGTTATAAATATTGCTGTAATTGAATTAAGTTTTGGATGTACTATGGGGGGATACATGAAGCTGAAGATCGCGGAAATGTCGGTAAATGTGTGTGTTCCAGGGCAAATGCATTTGTTTTTCAATTATGCATTTAATTTAATTGCTGCTGACATGCCTTGGCCTCGATCTTGTGCATTAATAACAGCTTGGATAATGCTCGATCTGACTGCAATTTTTCTAGCTAATTCCTAGCCTATAAATCCTCTTGGATGGCCACAAAAAATGCTCACCTCGCTCCATTTTCTTAGGCTTGTCAGCGTTAAGAAAACAAACTCCAAAATAAACATAAATTGACCGAATTTTTGCTACTACAATTACTTTGCATTCATTCTAAGCCTCACCTGGTTTTATGAACAAATCAAAAAGTGCTGCAAGAACACTCCAAGCAGCGTATGTGGTCTGTGTCCAGTAAACCGAATCAAAATTCCTAATAATATAAACAGCAGCTCGTAATTTCAAACTAGTTTTGCCAGCGCTATCAGATATCCGCAGCCCAGTCAGCCGGGCAGCCAGACAGCCGCTTGGGCTCTACACATTAACAAACAAAAATCTTCCGGCGTCTAATAACAAAAGACACAACAATAAAGCAGCAACAACAATAGAGTCAGCAACAATATTAATGACGACGCGGACTATTAATGAAGCTCACAGTTCCCATACGCAACGAAATTCGATGGGCTGGAAATTGAAGCAGCAGCATATAACCATGACGTCATGGACAAAGACTTCCTACGACCAACAGACAGAGGGCTCTATGGGGGGTGGTGTAGAACTTACAGCGAATGGTTTTTGGACGGTCCGTTGTGAGCTCCGCAGTTCCGGATATGACTTGGCCAGCATGATAGACGCCCAAGGGGTTATTATCAAAGGCAAAGGTCACTTTGCTGCTCATTTTACTCAGGCAACGCCTTGGCCTTGGCGACGGTGTCAGGCAGTGCCCAGGATATAACAAAGGAATGTTTGATTAAGGAGTAGCAGCAGCAAGTGAGGGGGAGCACACGAACACACACCACGCGGCTGAACCGAACGCAATCAGCAGAATTTTGTTACTGAAAGCAAAAGCTGGGGATTTGATGTGCGTGCGAAAGCGAGATAACACGATAGACTGCGCAGCACATAAGTTGGGGAAGCACACAAATAAATGTTGATGTATATTTAACTGGTATAGCTACTTTTAAACACAACTAAATAGAAATAACACAATTTTGAGTGTCCACATTTTTGAATAATATTCAAATGTCAGCATGTTTGCGCCTAACCATCAACAGCTGTTTTTCTATCGAAATCGCTCTCTCGCGACACAGCTACAACATAGGGTGACCATTTAGAGTACAAACATGCCCACAAACATAACTTGTTTGTTTTAAACTTAATTTGAAAACATTCCAATAAAGGGGAAACATGAAAACTAGCCGATCTGATGGAGAATTGACTGATAAATCGGTTACAATTTTAGATTTAGCGCTGAGAATCATGACTAGCTGGTAATATAAAATAGAATATCAAAGTCGAGGAAAATATTTTAAGATTCACTGCTTCGCTCGCTTAAAAGGTAGGGTTGACAAATTTTGCTTTGAAAAATATCAAAATAATATAAAATATATCACTGCAAAAATATCGATATATCTGATGTTTTATATATGCTAAAATTCAATTCCGTGTGAATCGGAAATAAAGAGCTACCACAAAGAAAACAGAAACCTTACATATGTTTTTAACATCTTTAATCCTTATTCCACTTTTCTGTGTTTTTAATTTGACTTATTCAACTATTTCCATCTGGCACACCTCACACCTCACAAAAACCACCACTGCTGCATAAATTGCAATTTCCTATTTTTCTAGAAAACTCTGGTGGCTCTTATAGTCTCTGAGCCAGACGGACAGACAGACATGGCCATATCGACTCGGCAATGGATGCTGATCAATACCACTAACAACAGAAAATATATTCTTTATGTGGTCGGAAATGCACTTTTGTGCACAAATACAATATACCCTATATATTTATTTAGATCCTGTGTTTAGTTACCGAACTTGATATATTAAAATATATCGCAAAAACTGATCAATATATTGATATTTTGGGAATTAAAATCCCGATGTAAAAATATTTTTATTTTAAAAAATATCGATATATTGATATTTTGATATATATTTGACAACCCTAACGTATAGTTTATAAGAAATTAAATTATTTAACCATTTATGGCTCCTATAATCGAATTCAATTACACAGCCCCGAGTGTGTGTGTGTAGCTGCATCTGTGGGCAGGCAGGGGCCCGCCCTGGTCGTGTCAAATTGGCGTGAAATCGGTAGTAAACTCACACAGTGGCCAAATCGAAAAGCTCTCTTCCGCGGTTGTATGTTGTAAATCGGCCCAAATCGTTGTAGTTGTAGTTGTAATTCTGCATATAGACTGACTCAGGGGTGCGGCGCGGGTGTCTTGTTGCAGTGCTGCGTTTCTATGTTGCGGCATTTTAATGACGAAATTATTTTTGGATAAGTGTTTAATAAGAGCAGCAGCCATCGCATCGGCAGAATGGAAAGTGAACGGTTACGTATAACGCTGGACAATCCCGACGGGATCTACTTTGCCGGCGACATAATACGCGGCGAGATCTGGATGAATGTGAACAAGCGCACAAAGATACGCGGTAAGTTGCTGTCATAGTTGGTTTCCTGTAAAGATTCACAAGCCGAACTTGCATTTATTGTAGTCGCAAATGAGTCAGGGCCTTGGTTTGTCATTTGGCTGGAATCCATTGTTCGCGCGGGACGACAGTTCGGTTATGGCCCCATTGGCATTAACAAAGAACTTTGCAAAGCACAGCAGCCATATTATAGTGTACGTACCTCTGTGGCCCGCCTGCCCATGATGATATCTTTGCCGCGCACTCTGCCCCCTTTCGCACGCAAATTCGTTCAATTGCCTTTTGCACTTGCGTTTCATTCATCAATAAGCATTCCATTGCGGTTGCACTCCCGGCAGCATTTTGCTCTCGTTTTGCATTAGCATTTGTTTCAGGAAATGGCAAACGCATTTCACTTAGCGCCCCCCCAGTGGAGCGAAAGAGATAGAAGCGCAAGCGTTGTTCTAATTGTCTGTCTGTTTGTGTGCCAAAAATGCCGTAATATTGTAATGGTGAAGGCGCAAAGCCAGGTCTGAGGGCAGTCAGAGCGGCGCGCGCTCTCAGCACAGTCAAGGCTACAAAAAAGTGCATGGTCGTCAACAAAATAAATTGCAACTACATTAGTCAATCAACTATTTCTCTTATGCTACTTTTTAAATGTTGTTTAAGAGGTGTAGCAAAAATGTCATTTGAGCAAAATCAGCATTAAAATCTGCCTTGGAATATGACCCACAGTGCCTACTTTTTCTGCCCACCAGTGTAGAGTTTGGCTCTCTGTTGTCATTTGCCTCTGTGTGTGCAAGTGTGAGCAGCTGATTTGATTGTGTGTGTGTGTGAAAGAGTACTCGCCAAAAGGGAGCGCCATGCCATCTCTTGCAGCTTTCAAGTTTGAGTGCGCTACGCAGCAAAGTGGAGGCATTTGTGTGTCAATAGGAGGGAAGCCATAAATGTTGACTCCCGCATATTAAGCGTAGTTAGTGCTTGTGGCGCTGCCACCGAATAGTCGAAAGTTCAATTATCAGCGACAGTATAACAAAACGCGATTTATTATCAGAGCACATAGTAAAAAAAACGAGTACAAAAAGATGATGTTTATAAAAAAAGGCTGGGGGGAGGAACAATACATTTGTATGAGGGAGAATGTTTTGTATCCTAGAGGGTGTCGCTGGCTAATCAATACAAAAGAAAGAAGTACATTTAGTTGGACATACACATTTAGTTCGTTTCGCTTTCACATTGTACGGCTTCGGCAATTACATTTAATTAGACTCCTGCTCCTTCTCCGTCCTGTCCCACACATAGATAGATATAAATATGTATATTTGGGCTTAATTGAACACATTGTTCTTATCAATTAAATGTGTGCACAATTAAAGAAATTCTACTCGGAAATAACCGCATTAACCACCGCTCTATCCCTGGACCTTATCCTTGAGGAAACGTTCGACGCGTGGCCAAATCTCTTTGGTTTCACGTCCCTTGAAACTGGTGACCAGACCACGTTCCGCATACCAGGCCAAAACCGGACTCATCAGCTCATCGTACAACTGCAAACGTTTGGCCACCACCTCGGGCTTGTCGTCCTCACGCTGGGTCAACCGTTCGCCCGTCACATCATCCTTGCCCGGCACCTTGGGATCATCGAAGCCAATGTTGTAGACTCGACCTGATGGTGCGTGAATCCAACGGTTCTTCACGCGGGAAATTATCACATCGTGTGGAATGTTCAGATTGATGACGGCATCGATTTGCTCACGTGCCGATAGAATATCCGCCTGGGCACTGTTGCGTGGGAAACCATCCAGAATGTAGGACTTGTTGCCCACCTCTCTGATGCGGGCCAGCATGGTCTTGGTGACTATCTCATCGGGCACCAGTTGGCCCGAGTTGATAAAATCTTGCGCCTTCCTGCCCAGATCCGTATTATTGATAATGTTCTGGCGCAATATATCGCCGGAGGAGATGTGCAGGAAGCCAAAGGTTTTCACAATTCGTTCCGAAATGGTACCCTTGCCGGAGCCGGGTGCTCCGATTATCACAGCACGAAAGATTTTCGTATACATATTAGCTTGCTATCTGATCTATTTGTGCTGAAATTAAATGCAAAGAGGGGGAGTTTACAAGATGTGCAAGTGCGTGTTTCTGTTGTGGGGTTAGTAACTGATTAAAGGGAAGGGGGGGCACTCGCTGAACCAAAAATAGGAATCAAACCTAATTCACTTGTGGCCACATTAACGTAGTTTATGGGCCACAGTAAGTTTGCTGATTAGATTATCGAAAGCACTCAACAAAAATAAGTATTCCGATACTCAATAATGAAGGTTATTACATACTATATTTAATAGTTTCTGTATTATTTTATGACTAAACACAGAATAATTATTGATATAGATACGGGGGAGATTGTAATAACAGCTGATATAATTGTACCACAGTTAGTTTTGCAACAAAAATTCGCGATAAATGCAGGTCCGAACACAGCAAATCATTCGGGATGTGCGTGGCCATAAGCCACATGGCAACAAGTGTACCGCACCGCACCCAAAGAGCAACACTAACAACAACAACAACTACAGTATAAACGAAGAGCAAGAATACGAATAAGAGCACTAGCAAGCGTGGCTTCTGCGTTTTTATGTTCTTTGTCTTTCTCATAACACTCGCCAGATGAATGTTGTTGTCGCCATAGTTTGTTTTTGTTGTTGTTCGCGCTTATCGTCCAAAGTCCAAGCGGAAAATTATACAAAAAAGTTCAATGTCGGCGCGTGTTTTCTTCATTTTTGCTGTTTGTTTTTGTTGCGCGTGCACTTTGTCGCATATGTTTTCTGAATTTTTCGCAGCACCTTGCACTTTTAATTGTTTTGTTTTTGTTGTTTGTTATGTAAAGAAACTTGCAGAATTTCATGCATATGTATGCATATTTGTCACACTTACACGGCACTTGGGTTTTATTATTAGTTTTGATTAATACGATTTTCAATTTTCGCCCTCGTCCTAATTGCGATAACTGGTCGCATTAAATATTCTAATAATGTGGAACAATCACAAACGCGCGTTCTACTTCTGCCGGCTGGCGAAAATGATATGAAACTTTATCTTGATGTGTGTTTTAGTCGTCTCCTCTTGTTGTTTAGGTTCTGCTCCCCCAACGCTCGTACGCTACTCGTATGATTTTTTTAAACTGACAGCCGGTCGGTCGTGTGCAGGGTATGCTAAAGAGATGGTAAGGCGGTTAGTCGCTGCTCTCCAAGTTTGCTATGGCTGGACTTTTGATAAGAGCAAGCTTTGTTGCACTGTCTTACCTACTCTTTATTGTGTTATGGCTACAGCCATACAAAAACAACTGCAGTTGAAAGAGAGCCACTCTCACGCTCTCTCTTTGCAGTTTTGCTCTGCTCTCGTGTGCATTTGCATGTGTGTGGGTGGGTGTGAACTACTGGAAGCTTAGTGAATGCCTTTGGACTTGGGTGGTTCTCTTATATCTCTGAATGGAATGTTAAGAAATAAATTAAACAATTTGGAAATCAATTTGTTGGGCTTACACAGCATGCCGGACATGCTAAAAAGAGTTTGCTTCGAAAGCTTCTTTATTGAGTAGAGTCGCTTCTGGTGTCCAATAATTGGTTAAGGATAATAACATATTACAAGTTTTTGAATATCAAAATCAAATATGTATAAGAACTAAATCAAAACTTAACGCTGCATTTTTTCTTTTTTTTATGCTTTTTTTGCCTGCTTTTTTATTCTCTTACGTCCTTGGATGTCGCCTCGATGAGTCCCTGTTTGCGTTCCTTTTGTGCATTTTTGATCATTTCGTCGACCTCCTCAATTGTGGGATCATTTGCATTTTTTTTTGAACCATCGGCATTCTTTTTTGGATCTCCTGGACTAACGCTGCGTCCATTCGATTCTGTCCGCTGGTCATTATTGAACCAGGCGTAACGATTCTGGCTCCTGCCGCGCCCACGGCCACGTCCGCGCGACGTGTAGCGAGACTGGAAATGACGCGGACTGTAGCTGCGTGACCGGCTGCGGGAACGTGAGCGCCGGAAGCGAGACGCTGGCGATGGTGTGCGCCGGGGCACGAATGGTGACGGTGTGCGGCGTGGCACAAAGGGTGACGGCGTTCGCCGGCGATGAACCGAACGTGAGCGAGAGCGTCGGTCGCGATCGAAGCGTCGACCACGACCAAACCGGCCACCATAGCGGCGTGGAGAGCGCGAGCGACTGCGGGAACGTGACATGGAGCGGCGCCTCCTCGAGCGCGATCTGGTTCTGGTATGGCGCGCGGTACTGTGCGAACGGGAACGCGAGTCGCGGCGGCTTCTGCGCCTCGACGAGCTGCGACGCCGCTCGCTGCGTCTCCTGTTCGAGCGACTCCTGCTGCGGCTCCGACTACGTGAGCTGCTGCTGCGTCCCAGATTCTTCTGTGGCTCCGGCATGGCCAGACGCAGCAATCCGAATTTGTCCATCTGCAGGGGACGCTTAATCTGGAAGGAGAATCTGGGCGTTGGCTGCACCTGTTGTGGCTGCTGTTGGTGTTTCTTTTGCTCCTGGAATTTGGCTGCCACCTGCTGCGCCACCTGCACGCTGTTAGATCCAACAGCAGCAGCGGCACTCGAAGTAGAAGTCGAGGCAGCTGCTGCATGCGCATGACGTGATGTGCTGGGTCCCATGTCATCATAGCTGGTCCTCTTACCACCGCCAAATGGTTCCAGTTTGCGTGCCATCGATGGTGGTGGTGGCGGCGGTGAGGCATTGTGGCCACCACCCTTTTGCAAGTACTCCCGCAGCCTGGCCTTCAGTTCGGCATCGTTGCCAGAATTATTCAATAGCCTAAAAGACAAAGAATATTAAAGTAGAGATTGCATTTACGACACACAATCGAACGATTTGTAAAGTACATACTTGTCCTGACTACCAGTTTGCAATTTTAAATGCAGAAAGAAATTTGATCAAATATTTCTACACACAATGGGGGAACACACCACTCACCTGAAGGCCTCCTTAATGTCAAACTTTTTGAGCAGTTCTATTGGATCCAAATCGTCGTTATCCTCATCGCCGGCAATGCTGTTGTTGCCGGATCTTGATTTTGTTTTCTTTTCCTTTTTATCCTTTTTCTTTTTACCCTTCTTTTTGGCCTTTTTGTGCTTGTTGGCCTCGCGCAGCAGTCGGCGCACACTGGACATGGTCTCATCCTCGTCCAGCTTGAATTCGTTGGCCTTTTCGGCATCGATAATGGCCAACTTGTCGTCGCCAGCACCGCCACCAAATTGTGTCGGATGGGCGCTACTGCTGGTGCTGTTGCCACGTGCTCTTCCAGCTAAAATGTAGAATGGGTTAGCACCACAAAAGGGAACCTGCAACGCTGTCTTGTACTTACTTTGATCCTCGCTTTCACTTTCAACACTGCCACCACTCGAGGAGCTGGACTCGTCCGATGTTTGGGCCAAATCGACAACATCGGTAGTATGCTTACCATCTGCAACGCCAGTTCCAACTCCAACTGCAATTCCCTGGGGCAAATTCGAGCAACGTTGCAGTGCATCCAATGAGAGTCGTGCCTCCGCATGCTGCGGCAATAGATTCAGGCAATCATTGTAGGCCTTGACCGCATCGGGTATGCAGTTCTTCTCCTCGTAGCTGCGTCCCAGGGCCACCAGGGTCTCGCACATGTATATACGCGCATTCACATGGTACTTATTCAAGTTTAGGGCCTTCTCGAAGTCTTGCAGACCCTTGAGGAAGCTGCCACGATTCGCGTAGAGGGCACCGCGCGCCACCAAGCCCTCAACATTGCGCGGATCAATGTTCAACGCCTTATTCAGACACTGAAAGGCCTCAACTTGCTGGCCATTCTTAAAGTGCTCAATGCCATCAGCCACGGAGCTGATTTTTTGTGTGATTTAAGCGATCGATGAGGGGAAACGAAACGGTATGCAAATGGTGGGAATGGAATACACAATTTTTGTCGCACAACTAAACCATTTTGGGTATGCTCCACAATACTTACCGAAACGCCCACTGGGAGGCCTGTTTCTGACGCAACTCCGAGGCATATTCCGCCTCCGGGAAACCCAACTTGATGTGGCTCATCATTGAAAAGTTCTCATTGGGCTGCAGGCCATTGACTTGAAACAGCAAATCATAATTGGGATTCTCGAATTCCGGGGCATCACTCAGCATATCCTCATAGTGCACACTCGAAGGATGTTCCTGACTATGAATTTGTCTGCAAAAGAGAACAAAAGGAAGATTTACAAAAGGTTTCCCAGCAGGGGATTGATGTCTACCGATAGTATTTGGGCAAATCCTTGATGTCGCAGAGTCCCAGCTTTAGATCTGGCGATTGGTGATAGATGCCAATCATATTCAGTGCCAGACGTTCCGCATCCGAAGAGATTTGACACACCTCACAGCGTAGTATATCGTTGAGGCCAAATTGACGTGGATTTCCCTGTTTGTCCAGCGGCAGTGGACCCCAATTGGCCTGCATTATGGTGGCCTACAGACAGCACAAGGGATTAATATTTGTTGATGGATACCTGGCGAACTCACCTTTATGGGTATATCTGCCAGATACAAGTGCAGTGGCTCATCCGAGCACAGCGGCTTCACCATCAAACGATTGAAGCGTGGCAAACTCATTACCGACGCGTAGATAATGCTGCCCTGTTTGAGGGCATCCAAACGATATGTCCAGGCTTTGCGTTTGTCCTTGAGCTGTGTAAAGAACTCATACGGTGGCTGCTGCACAAGGCATTCGGCACCTAAAATACAAACACGCAATTTATAAGTCAAAGTTTCAATTAGCAAAAAATCAACTGCCACCCACCTATGGCCACAACAGAATCCTCCATGACATTCGCCACCAGTCCACGATCGTAGAGCTCGACCGCCTTGCGGGTCAGGAACTGGTGCACCTTGAGCCGCTTGGCACGCTCCTGAAAGGTGAAATACTTTTGCCGCTCGAGGTACACACTGAAGTTCATTTGGGTGAGGCCCAGCTGGCGCAACTCCTCGCCGCCACGCTCATCGTCCCAAATCTTTTGTAGCGGCTGGCCATGGTAGCTCATCGCCTTGCCAATATATTCACTATTCATTTTCGTTAGTTGTGGCCCCCGGCCCCACAACAATTTTCACAATGGGCGTCCTCTGCAAAAAACAAAAAAAAGACACGAAAAAAAATGTTAGCCCTTGCGCAAAAAAATTGTGCACCGGCATAAACGCTTTACGCGAGACGCAGCTGCCACAAATAATTGCCAAAACTTAAGCCACACAAGGGTCCTAATGTATGAACTTACTTTAAGCACAATTTAGTTGTATAAAAACGTGTTTTTTTCTTAAAATTAAATTTATTTTATGCAAAAAAAAAGTCAAAGCACAGCATTAGTGTGACCGCGGTTTTATCGATTAAATATACCGAACGACCCTCAAAAATATATCGTATATTTTCGTAGTTAAATATCACCCGTAAATCGTAATTGGTATAGATTATAATTTGTACAATTTCGTTGATAAAAATGACACAAAATTACAAGGAAAGGCAATATTTATGTTATGAAGCTAAATGTATTACAAGATACCATCCGTTGCAATACTGCAAGCGCAAAGTGCTAATATCGGTATCGATAGGAACTGATAGCTCAGGGCTGCACGCAGTGGTACCATAAACTACCAATAGATGGCGTTTTGTGTTTCAAAAAGTTAAATTTTCCTTTCTTATTTTTTTGCAGCCATTAAAATCCAAGTCACTGGCAAAGGAAAATGCAAATGGATGGAAATACTGCGCAAAAACTCCAACAACAATGAGTACACGCGCAGTCTGTTCTACACCAGCAAGGAGATATACGAGCACAGTGAGACGCCGCTGCCGGACTTTGAGCCACGCGGCCTGGAGCTATCCGCCGGCGAGCATACGTTCATCTTCAAGGTGGCACTGGGAAGGCAGTTACCCTCCAGCTTCAAGGGCAGCTACGGCAGCATAAAGTACAAGATGCGTGTGCTGATACAGCGGCCCTGGACGTTCGATGAGCGGCACAACATACACTTTACGGTGGTCAAGAATATGCCGCTGCAGGCAATGCAAAGGAGCGTGCCGAGTCCTTTGGAGAAGCAGATAACCAAGACGATCAGTCTGTTTGGCACACGTCCCATCACGATGGTGGCCCTGCTGCCCGAGGATTTTGCTGTGCGCGGCGAACCGCTGCGCATCTGCGTCACCGTCATGAACAACAGCACGACGAACGTGGAGAAGCTGCGCTTCAGTGTGCTCCAGTATGTGACGTACTACAGCCATGTGCCGCTGCGCGTGCAGAAGGTCGAGTGCATTTCCATTGCCAACAAGGAGACGGGCTCCGTGCAGAAGAAGAGCGAGAGGAGCTTCGCGCACGAGCTGCTCATGCCCGAGGGAGCCCAACCGACAGACGATCATTTGAGCGGCGTCATTACGATTGTCTACGAGCTGCGTGTGGAGGCGGTGCTGCGGGGTTTCTTCAAGAATTTGGTGCTGAATCTGCCCTTCAAAGTATACTCACAGGATGCCTCAAACCGACAGGGATCGATGCGCCCAACGCCCCCACCCCGGCCCGAGAATGGTCCGCCCGGACCCGATGCCAATGGAACGTTTGGCAATCCCTTTGAGCCCGCACCACCCACCGGAGCCCTGCAGGTGTATCCCTCGCTGGACTCGTCGATTGGCTCGCCCTCGCGCTCCTCCCAGTTCAGCGAATGCAGCAGCCTCAACTCCACCACCTCCGATTCGTCGACGGCCACACTGAGTCCCGCCGTGGGCGGTGTGGAGCTGTCGTACACGTCGGGCGGTTCGCAATCCTCGCAATATGGCTCGCAGTTTGGCAGCCCCTCGGCGCGGGTCAGCCTGCGCAGCTCCAATGTGCCCTATATGCCTTATTCGTCCAGTCCGTCGATGGTGCAATCATATCCGCCGCCGCATTTGCCATCCTATCCGCTGCCAGAGTCGCCACAGTACTCGCTGCTGGCACTGACGCCGCCACCACCAATGGCCCCACCCACACCACAGCCCGTGGCAGTGTCGGCTGCAGCGCCTCCGGTCAGTGGCTACAGTCAGCTGCCATCCACGGCATCATCGTCTTCGTTTCTGCAGCCACGACAGCCGCCAGGCGTGCACGAGTTGCGTAAGTTTTGCACACGTTTTTGGTTGATGTTTTGATTCATTTTGGCCTCCTTGCAGCACCATCCTATGAAGAGCTCTTTGGTCAGGCCCATGCCCCCTCGGAGACGGCAGCGTGAGGCCTGCAGCGCCTTTCGCTGCAACAACCCAGTTACGTCCAAGCTTTGCCTAGATATTAGAGCTTCAGGTTTACTTTAATAGTGTTATCGAATATCAATATATCGAATATATATCATAGACAAGAATCGAACAAATAAGGCAATTTGTGCGCACAATTATGTGTAATATATATTGAATTTAAGGCTTCGAATTTACACCAAATTAGTTGGCTAAAGAGTTACTTTTTTTTTGGCATTGATATATCATTTTTTATATCTTAAACTTGATCTATATTGCTGTAAATTTGGGTACGCGCTTTTGTTAGCATTCGTTTTTGGTTAAAAGGCAAATAATTTGTGCAATTATAATGTTCAAAATTATTGATTTAATTCAGTATCTTTATCTACGATTGAATATTTAGCTACAACGTTTTGTACAATTTACGTATCTGTTGATGTAGTTTAAGTCATCCAAAGATATGTTCAAAGGAATGCGTTCAAATAGTGAAAACAAAATAACCAAAACATTGCACAGGTCATAGTATTTACTGCAATTTTCTTGTGCAAATAGAAAATGTTATAAAAATGCACTAGAAAATGTCTCAAATGTGTGCACAAGTCAATGACATTAATGACAATTTCTTAGGCAAATATAAAAATATTTCTCAAACGTTTCATTCAATTTCTTAGAAAGATTTCGAAATATCATTTGCATACATTTATTTGTTCAAATTATTTGCCTTTAATTTGTTTGCTTAAATCGAGAGCTTTGAATGCCAAACGAATCCTTTAGTAATTTATCAAAAATGTAGTGCACAAAAATAGATAGAAAACCACATAAATAGCATACAAATTAGGCAACAAATTACAAACATTAAAATGTCTATGAAGAAAATATGAAAACTAAAAACATTGTCGTCTATGAACAAATTTTAAATTAACAAATGAAGTATTTGGTTAAGCTCTAAAAACTTCCTACAATCAAACGAATTTTAGTATTGAAATATTCGAACACAAAACGTCTGTCCCACTTCTCTCTCGGACAGCCAAAACAAAGAAAGACTTTCACGGGATATTTTATCACTCACTACTCAAAACATCTAGCCCGCCTATTTAACTAATAATTTTTTATATTTTTATACTACATAAATCTATCCAAAGATACTGATTTTCTATAAAAGCAAAAAACAAACCATTTATAAGCTTAAGTTTCGAAATGATTTTTGTATACCAAAACCTACAACAACCATGATATCATTTATTTCTCCCATACGTCCTGATTTACACACATTTTTATAGGATTTAGGTATTTAAGCAGCAAATCGAATCATTGAAGCTTTTGAGTGTGCCTCTAAAGAAGAGAATTATATAACAAATAACAAATTTATTCCATCCACCCCTCAACAGCAAAATCATCTTTCAGTTTGAAGCGCACAAAATGCAAATACAAAATACGAACCAGAACCTTGTTAAGGTGCTTTAAATATTATTCTAAAAAAATCATATTTTTGTATACAAATTTTTGCATTGTGTGTTTAGTTTTGTGGCAAAAACTAATTTCAGTTTAGTTTACTTAAGCGAATAAAAAAAGCAAATAAAATGTTAATATAATTACAAAAACTAGAACTATCATTAAGGGAAGGGAAACTCAAGAAAAATCAATCAGGGAAAGCATGTGAATGCTGCTATATACCCTGTGGTCATTAAGGAGCGAGGGGCACTGCCGCATAACGCGCGTTTACTGAGAATAAATATCTTATCTGATTTTTCTATACCCTGCCATTAAGAAACTGCACCTGGACTGATTTTAAGCTCAATCTTTTTAGGCCATTAATTCTTTAATTAATTCCTCAACTTTTAATAGGTATTCCATAGTCGAGTTAAGCAGTTAAAGAGCTCTAACTTATAGTTCAAGCAGAACCACCTGAAATGTGGCCAACAAAAAAACCCTTCCGTAACCCTCTCAGTGCCAGAAAACCGGAGCCAGCACACCCCTCCAAAAAAAAAACTAGTGCACAAAACGTATATTTTTGTACGTGTTAAATTACAATTTCAAGTGCTTGAGAGGAAAGTGCGTTTCTGGAGCCGCCTCGTTGCTGGTGGCAGTCACTCTGCTGTGTCCCTCGCCTCGTCAACGTTCACGTTGATGTGTCGCCCACGCCCAAAAGCCACCAGCCCCATCCTGGCCAAGTTACCTGTGTCTGGGCCCGGCGAGGACTACTGCGAGGACGAGTTGTAAACGTGTGCGGCTTTTCTAACAAGTAACGGAAGTGTTAAGTCAGCTGTAATTGTTTTCCTTCATATTTTTGCCACTGACTTGTGGTCGGTCGCCCTCTGCTCCGGGCTCCCCCATTCAACTATGTCCACGAGGACGACTATTTAGTTTGCTTGGCTGGCTGGCTGGCTGGCTGGCTGGCTAGCTGGCTGCCTAGGGGGCCTATGGGGGAATCAGAGTAAACCATAAATTATATTCCACATGGCAACGGTATGCGCTGCTAGGTCTTGGGTCTTGGTGGGGAGGCCTGCATGAAAACCATACATAAATAAAATTGTTAAATAATAGCGACATTTAGCGGAAGTGTAATGCTTTCCACCCCCCCTCAGTACATTCTGCAAACTTCAACACGCGCGACAAACGATCGTTCCCCCAGTTTCTGCTTTTTTTTTTTGTCAAATTATAGAGGTGCCACTGGTGGCTAGCTCTGTGTTCTCTCTGCCCATTCCCCTGTGACCTGCACTTAAATGTCTTAATCGCCACCCCACAACTTTCCATTTAACTTTCCAAAGGGAGGTTAACGATTTGTTGGTTTTGGTTGGCAGCAAATTCTGATGCTTTGCTTTTTGGCATTGAAACGTGCCACTAACTGATATTGAGTATGCGCCATGTGCTGCCCCACTGCTGATACATGGATACAGCATTGATAAACATGCACAAACGTGGCTCGAACTAGATTAATCTACAGTTTGACCACATTATGTTTGTAGTGTCAAATGTATTTACTTTACTTATACATCAATATTTGCGTGTGGCATAAGTGGCAAGCGGAGCAGGAAAGTTTAGGGCCCTATCGAATTATTAAACAGGTTGAGGAATTAGGCCACTTAAACACAGATTACATAGTAAAGTTTTAAGAGCTGGAAATGCTGAAAATAATTCCACAGAACATACAGCGATAATGTTATCGATTCAGTGTTGAAATGCAAAAGTAATCGAAGTGTTGCATAAGCTAGTAAGCAACAATTCAGTTTATTATCGATTAATTATCGATGCATTTTTGTCATCGATTGACTATTGGATTCTTAAATTGCCTGGAACAAGCCTTTTTATTAAATAATCACAATTATCACTCATTTTAAATGTTAACTAAAGTTAAAGTTTTTTTTAATTTGGGAAATCTATCATAGAATCGATAACATAACCATTTCGTTGACCGCTTTGTCCAGTCGCACTTCCGTAATCTACCCCTCATGCCATTTAGTTAAGAGATGATTTGGTTTAGTTAACCTTCCGACAGAAACTTCCGTCGCATATGGCACAATGATCCAAGTTTATATTAAAACTTGAAGCACATGTCCGTGTCCCATTGCGAGACTGAACTTCCCCTCAGCATACGTACAGCTGCGTCACTGAATGACTGGGAATTAGTTTATTCTGCTGTCCAACAACCAAAAAAAAAAATGAAGAGACAGCCAAGGAGGATGTTCTTGGAAAAAAAAGGTCCAAGCATATTGCCTAATGCCAAATAACCAAATCAAAACTAATCAGGCAGAAGTTACTGCCACAGCCAGCCAGCCGGGCAGCAGGGCAGGTGGCATTCTGTGGATGGTTCTGCCCACAGTGAAAATGGTTTTAAATTGCTGCCTGATTGTCTTTCAAGTTGGCCAACACTTGTTGGGCATGCTACCCCTGCCATTCCTGCTGCCAATGCCAATCCCAATCCCAAATACGATGCCAACGCAACCTTCTCAACTGTGAGTCGAAAATTTAATCAAGCGTTGAAATTTTTGCACGTACTTCGTATTTTCTATTTCTGCTTCTATCATATTCAATGGCCTCCGAACCACCAATGCCAATTTCTGTCCACAAAACTCTTGGTCACATGTGTTGCTCAGTCCCCCTCAGTTACAGTTCTCAGTGGCAGTCCCAGTCCCAGTCCCAGTCCCCGTCCTCTGTGGCTTCCTCCTGCCGCTGTTCGGACTTCCGTGAATGGGTCCTGCAACGAGCTCTCTGGGGGCAGCAGTTGCCAAAGACTGTGCGACCGCCTTCCTCTCACCCACTTTTCTTTCTTTCTTTATTTTTTTTTTTCTTCTGTTTTTTTTTGTGTGTCGCTTCATTAAGCTTTTTTTGTGGCACGAACCACACAAGCTGTGACGGATTGAAGGTGCGTGGGTGTGGCCACTGAAGCTACCCCTCAAATGTTACAATAATTAAGCAGATTCTTTCATGTTTCTCATATTTGTAGGAGTCCAAATAGCGAGCAGTTATAGGTTCTCGATTTTTTGGGGCATGCGTGTTGCTGCTGCAACATCTTGACTCCTTTTTAATATCAATTTGACACAGTTGTTGGTCTTTCACGTACCGTGTTCATTTTTCTCTTTTGGCTTTTGATTGCAGCAGGACGAGAGACCACTCACACACGCACACACACAGCACACACAATATGTTGCAATTTCTGTTAATTTTGTTATTGAGACACGTTCCACTTTGGCCACGAAACTGCAGAGGCGGCAGCACAGCACACATCTGCTGCAGCTGCTACACCATGTGCAATCGAGGGGGAGTATCTTTCGGGGCCACAAGTTCGGTTTTAGTTGATTGAGATTGATGCTGGGTGGGGGGAAGGTAGAGAGCGCTCTCTCTCTCTCTCTCTCTCAATTTGGCAAAAGAAGCCACAGCAAAAGCTTTTGCGGTACATACATATATGCATATAATTTTCATGGAAAGAAATCCGAAAGCCTGTTGGAGGCTATTGGCCACAACAAAGCAAAGCAAAGCACATGCCTCAGAGGCTTTCGGCACTGCAAAATTTATAGACGTTTAAGCCTTGGCATGCCAGCAAATAAACTCGATTGGGTCTTCTGCGTCTTCTCTCTCCATGCAATTAATAATTGCTTGGAAAAAAAAAATATTGTAAGCTTATTTGAGTGGAAATTTGTTGGCAAAGTTTGTGGTTAGACTTTAAATGTAATGAACAACAGCAATTTGAGCGGCAATGGAGCAAGAGGACTGTAGCAAAGGGTCATCTTGTGTCTTTGCTGCACTTATAGTTATGTATGTACCTATATTAGTACAAAAATATCTATGAATGTACATAAATTCATAAATAAGTGTCACTCAATAACTACGCGCTCTCACTTGCTCTTACTGAACACACAACGCACTGTTACCCCCTCAACCCCCTCTCCATTTCGCACCCACCCAAAGTTAACCTCAGCCACAGCCACGCGCTTCGAATTCATTTGAATTCATTTGCTCGAGAGGTAGAGAGGGAAACTAACAGTAGAAATAACGGCTTAATTGCATAATATTTCAGTCGGCAGAGATCTGCCGTCATTCCGTCCCGCTCTGGCAGCTGGCTCCAGATTATACCCTCTCTGCCCGCTTTGCTTTGAGCTCTGCCCACATGTCGGCGATTCTTTCTCTCCCTCTCTGAATTGCTCTTGAAACGGTTTCGGCTCGTTGTAGCGGCGCTTGGCGTGGGTACTTGTTGTTGGAATGTGTTTCTGTGTTCTTTTTGTTGTTGTTGGAGGAGGAAAGAAGAATAGAAAACACTGTTTGAGTTGAACCTATTTTCTGTATCTAAATACCCTTAAATATCACAATCTGAAAGGAGTTTCAAGTATGTATTTACCCTATTAAAACCACATCGGAGAACCATTTATCTGACAGTCAATTAGTCCATTCTGATTGACAATTAAAATACTTAAACTGCCAAAACAAATTCCATATTTATGTAACACATTTCAGACAAACAATAGACCATTTCCATGGTTTTTTCTTGTTTTTGCGCCGTTGGATGTGCAGTCTGTCGGGTCAATAAATATGCAATTAATGTGCAAAAATCAACATAATCAAATTACGACATTCGGTTCGATTGGCTAAATTGAATTTATAATGATGAAGCAGCAGCAGCAGCAGCAGCGGCAGCAGCAGAATGGCAACAGAATCCAGAAACCATTCGCAAATGCCGCACATTCGATGCTGGGGATAATCAGTTTAGTATTTTGTAATGCCTGAAAAGTACGGGTCTCCGTATATCTCTGCGGCTGCAATGCAAATTGTTCGCTAAACCATCAATGCAACCACAAAAAATAGAAGCACACACACACACACACACACACACAACAGAAACAAACAAATAGAAACAACAACACTTTATGTTGCATTAACACTTTAATCTGTGACAGGACAGCCCGGCCGCTCCCCCATTTGTGCTTGTATTTCAAATTAAATTAAAGGCTGAAATCCATGCTGAAAAAACGGAATTTGCAATTGAAATATTTATAAATATATGTAATGCTCTGCCCCAATTATTTGTCTTTATTTATTGGCGTTAACTTGTGCAAAATGTTAACATTTAATCAAATCAAAACAAGCTAACAAACCCCAACAAAAACAAAAAAAAGAAAACAGCTCTCGATGCGAAAAAAACATGCCAATAAATATTTGATTGGTTTTTATGGGGCGCATTTCAAGCAAATATTCCGGAAAAAATAGAGATAAAAACACATATGCGTATAATTAGTTGCTAAAATTTGATTTGTACAAAGAAAACATTTTATAAGGAAATTGAAAACGAAATGAAATTTAAATCAGTTTTTGCCAACCAGCAAAAATGAAAATATTAAAACTCGAAAGATCAACTAAATGGACCCCTGGAAGATGAAAAACGAATGTGGAAATACACTCTAAGATGGGAGAGGGGGCTTTAATTAAAGATTGATACAAAAATCAAATAATTAAACTAGAAGAATATACAAGAACAATTGATATAAAAAAAATATATAAAAATATAGTTGGACATTTTTTGCATTGCTTTGCGTGAAACGTTTTTATGGACATTCCTCTGCTGCAAATCTATAACACGAACAACATTCAAAATTCCATTTAAAATGTCATTTCAATTAATAGAAAGAAATGAAACAAAAAAAGAAAAACCATTAGGAATAAATTCTCTCAGCAGTTTTGACAGATAATTTTGTTGGTGACAAATGCAGAAAGCGGTGGGGGAGAGGGGGAGCAATTGATTAACTAGAAATTCCGTTGCCATCTCAAAAGCCACAGGATCCACAGGACATCAAGGTAAACGTTTCGAAGTGAAATGCCAAATTAAATTTCGGAATGCTTTCGATGGTATTTCCAAGAGGCTATGACAAAATACTTGAAAGCCAACTGCTCTCGCTCTTGGCCACATTCCTGTGGCTTTATGGCCTATTACACCATGGCCAGTGTCCTGTGCGGCCCTGTGTCCTGGTGCCGTTTCTCAAATTAATAAAATCCAAGTATGCGCAGTGCCAGGTGAAAGTTAAGCAACGACCCAGCGGTGGGGGCAAGGCTCTGTTGATTAGTAGCAGAGATTTTCTATGCCACATTCCATGGTGCAAATTGATTCAATTATTGGCATTTAATTAAATGCAAATACGAGGTAACAAAAACCACCTAGCTCTACATTTTCCCCGCCTCTTTTGGGCAACTTCTCTACCTCTACCTCTGCCCTCTCTCTCTTCTTTCTTTTCTGTTGGGTCCAGCTTTTTAAGAACTTCATTAAAATGCCAACAACAGCCGTCAGGAGAGAGAAAGAAAGAGAGAGAGAGTGAGAGACAGGAGCCGCAACCGAAACCGAAATATTTTCTACATTTCATTTTGTCAAATTTAAATGCCGCTTGACACAAAAGCTTCTCCCTGCCACCCTGCCACCCTGCCACCCTTCCCCCTGCAGCAAATGAATCTCAGATACAGATACAGATCCCAGACATTCAATCCCTCTGCTCTGCAGCCCCCGTTTCAGGTTTCCTTGGATCCACTCCATTGCCATGTAATTGTTGTCCGTCTGAAGGAGCAGGCAGTCAGGGCAGCCCCTGCAGTTATTTGCATTCAAATCGCAATTTTTGTCTCATTAGAAAGTATGCGGAGGCGTGTGGGGATGTAGGTGCTGCCAGGGGGAAGAACATTGTCGTCACATTCTTGGCCCTCGAAGCAGCAGCACCACCACCAGTCGGACGGACGCTTAAGTGTCCCAAAGTTGGGGGGTGTCCGTCAGGCAGGGCAGGCCACAGAGCTAAATGAATGCCAACAAGTCGGAAGAGACACAGTGGTGAGGGGCGGAATACCACTCTATAGAAGGGGGGGGGGGGGGGGCACACACAGTGGGGACATTCAGTCGTTATCGCCTCGGGGCTTTAGTTTAATTTCACTTCAATTTTCATTGTACAATTTTCGCATTTTTCGATATGTTTCCATAGGGAGAGGAGGACAGACCAGTGGGGGTGCTGCAGAATGAGGGGGAATGGCGATGGGTGCCCTGTCTGTCAGTTCTAAGGGTGGCTGCCTGGCTGGCTGGCTGCTTTTGCAATTTGATATTGCCTTTTACGTAAACGTAAATCAATATCCAAATGCCTTTCGGATTTAAGTTTGCAGTCGCCAGAAAAATACAAGACGAAAGAACTTTCATTTAGACAAGAGTAGGGTTGAGGAATACTCTTTAGTTTTAAGAGGAAGTAGAAGGATAAAGCATTCATTAAGAGAGATTTAAAATTTACAATAGACGAAAGATCTCATAAAGTACATACCAAAATTCCATACCGAGTGGTTCACATTCAAAAGAGCCAACAAATAGCTAGTTCCAGAATCATTCTTGCGTAAAAAAAAGGTTCAAGAAAGTATCATAATAGTTATGTGTGGAAAATCCTAGAAAACTTAGCTGAAAATACATAAAAAACCCTCAATAATATGCACTTCAATCCTTCCCTGATCTCAACATCTATCAACAAAAAAGTTGTCACGGAAAATGTGTGTTCCCAAAGAGTTCGAAAATCGCTTGTGCCCCGTTTTGTGCCTAGGGTATGGGGTAGCGACTCTCTCTGGGAGCGCTTCATCAACCAAAATATCTGCAATGATGATGAATGAAAAAGAATATTCCACTCTCTCTTCCTGGCCCCCCCCCCCTGTTTTTTTTTGTTTTCTCGCTCGGTTTTTAATTTTCCAAAGTGAAAAGCAAATTTGTCACAAATTTTGCTCCTCTTTTTTTTTTATATCTGCTATTGGATTTGAGCGCCGCGATTTGATGAGCAAAAATAAGGCTGTGGATTCTGCTGCAGTGTCGGCAGGGGGCATGGGGCAAGGGTGCTGAGCAGGGTAAATGTTAATGCTAATAAATTATACGACAGGCTTGGAAAATTCGAAAATCCAAGCAAGCGACGACAACTCCTCAAACGAACATTTAATTGAAAAACTGTTTTTCTTTTTTTCGTCGTTTTGTTGCGCGTTTTGCATATAAATCAGTGGGAAACGAAGTGGGGGCGGGCCACGCTGCCTGCCTGCAACCACATTGAGGGTTGCGACTGCTCCTGCCCCAGCCTCATCCATGTGTCCATCGTTAGGCGGGCCACCATGTTCGCGTTTCTCCTTCCCTGCGTTTGGGAGCAAACAAATGCGACGCGACTCGCACAGGTCAGTGGATATTCAGAGCAAACTCTTGCCGCACATGCTACATGTATGTGCGGGGGCGTATGCCACGCCTAGTTCATGTAAGCTTCCCCATAGAGCTCTTTCAATTAGCAATTTGTCAGCTGACATTCAGCGAACGAGGGCAGTCGGCAGGCGGCAGGCGGCATATGGAAATTATTCTCTAAAAATATACCCACCAAAAATTGGCATATATGTACATATGTGCAGATATATGTATACAGTTCATTCCCATTTACAAATCTGTTGTAATTCAATTAAAAAACTAGAAATAAAATAAAAATCTATGTATAAATATTTCCATAAACAAAATGTCGCTGCTGCTGCTGCTGCGTCATACCAGAATTCATTTAAATTTTGTGTTCATTTCCCACCTTTTTCCACCTGTTTTCCCCCAGCTCAATGGATGCTTTCGCGCTCTCTCTCTCTAGCTGGTTGCATGAACAAGTCAAATATGCAACGAGATTTAATTAAAAATTCGGCAGCTTTTGTGGAGATTTTTCTTCATTTTTTTTTTTTTTGAAATTTAGTCGAGGAGTTGCTGCCAAATTTTAGACCATTTTTGTAGGGATTTGTTCGGGGTGCCTATTGCCATGGCTTTGTACGGATTGATGGATATTAGAAGACTTGGAAGTGTATGATTGGTTGATTTAATGGAACAGGGAATGTGCTTACAAAGGAGTGGCTGTAACTTTGAAGCTTTGAGAGCATAATGCACATTTTTTTCATGCATTTTCTATTTTGATTTTTTGTATTAAACATTATATAAAGTGCGAGTTTTAATTTTTGATGAAAAATTGAGTTATAGAATGACTTTAAAATCCCGCAAATAAACACACACACACACACACACACGAAAAGAATTGGCTTATTCGTTTAAAATTCAGGCATTCGTATCACGTTTTTCGGGTTACAAATTCACTTTTTACCTGCGGCCACCACACATTTGCCGGCAGTCCACGAAATGTCAGCTAATTAAAACCCATTGACCGTGATGATGTTTACTTCAGCAGCAGATCCCCTCCGTGACCAAAAAAAAAAGAGGAGAAGCCATGGCAATAATAGAGAGGGCAACACAGAGGTTTAATTCTAATCAGCTTGCCTTTAGTTTTGCGTCGATTTACTAGCATTACTAGTAAATTATCTTAAATTAAAGATCTTCCCTTCTCATGCAAAAGAAAGAACGTGATGGGCTTGCTACAAATGCTGACGGGTTGGATTTATTCAATTATATCCCGCTTTGTATACAGTGACGGTTCTGCCATATCCTGGATGCCTTTTTGGCAAAATAAGCAACCAAAGATCGAGGAAATAGCGTGGATTGAAGATCCAAAACTGCAAGAGGACACTGAAACTGTACAGAATGATTTTCTTCCGAGTCCATTCGTTGAAGCAAAGTCCTTGAACTTGAACATCGAACCGATGACGGCAATCGCTACGAAAGTAAATCCATACGTAGTTCCAGCTGCAAGTGAAGTCAGCTATCAATCCGTTAGCCAACATTGCAGCCTGGACCCAGTCTTTAATCAAACAAAACCCATTGACTTTGTACCAGAGGACGAAGTGAATTCGTAAGTTCTAAGGAAGCTAAACATTAGTCACAGATCGCAATAACAATATCACAATTTCAGGACATATGTCTTTTGGATTTTTATATTCTCATTGTTCATGACTGTTGTTGTATTTATCCTTTGGGAAGCTTGCTTTGTGAAAATTAAATGCTGTCTGCGTGGTCTGCTTGGGCGTCGGGGTGCACATCGAGCGGCGCAGCCCCAAACGATCAGTCAAGAAGCGTCCCATGGAAGACACGGACGTGGGCAAGGAGACTGCCATGACGGCCACTGGCGGGGTCGAGGAGATTCCCATAACAGCCACTAAAGAATGCAACTCTTTTTTATATTTATTTTATATTTAGTTTATTTTTATATTGTATGTTAAAACTTCGGATGACTTTAAAACTTCGGAAAACTTTTATTGCGGAATAATCGGAATATTAAATATTTGACTCGTACTCGAATGCATTCATTGGGACTGCCTGTTGAAGTCTTAAGCTAACCCCAAAATGAGTTCAAAACTTTTATTCATTGACTTTATTTTTCCATGCGTTTGAAGTTATTTGTATGCAAATGTTGATGCGTCACATTAGCTGACTCCCTGCCGCACTTTTAGTTGCTATTGCGGGCTGTGCGGGCAAATAGCAAAATGCCGCTGGATATATGTATATGCAACTTCATTGGCAGTGTGGCAATGGGGCAGGTGCATAAGCAGTTGCAGCTCGTGCGGAGTGGGGAGTACTCATGCGAGGTGCAGTCGAACAATAAACGCGACGAGCGAGCGAACGGACGGGGACGGACGGGGACGGAAGTAGCAAATAAAATTCAAATTTGTGCCAAAGAATTCCCCCGTGAGTTTGCCGTCTCTTTCACACCCTTTCACTATCTCTTTCCACCTGCACTCCATTCTCTACACACTTTCCGCCACTCTGTTTCTCTGTCTCTGTTTCCCTGAAGTTGATTTCAAATCTCTAATGTGCTTCATATGTGTTGGTTCTTCTACGTGTTCTTTATGTGTGTGTGGAAAAGCGCTTTATGGGACTACACCCCCCCACCTACTGTGTATTTGGCGGTAATAAATTTCAATTCTCCCTCGCCCTCTCTCTCTCTGTGCTCCATTTTCGCCTTTCATTTTGCATTCAATTCAACTGCCATTGTGTTGCGTCACTCCTCCTCCTCCAATGCTCTCCCCTATCCACTCCATAGTGTTACCTTTTGTTGGTAGCTGCAATATTATTATGGTAATTATCTTTTTGATATTTCAATTGAAATTACATTGCAGAGATGCATGTAGCGAGAGACGCAGAGAGAGAGAGAGAGAGGGGGAGCCATGCAGAGACAGAACTGAGCACCGGTATTATTCTGTGGTTCTCATTTGATGAAGGCATTAAGTGGCTGCCAAAAAGGGGGCAAAATCAAGTAGGAAAATCAAGAGAGTATGTAACCACAATATGCCAAGAATTCATGTCGAAAACATGACAGATGGCAAGGGGATTATGGATATTTCGAGATTTTGCAAAGGCAATAAGTAGGGTCTACAGGGCGAAGAGGGGAAAAGGAGTGGCAGTAAAAGTAGCAGCAAAAATAACAGGAGGATGCGGAGTAGAAATAATAGAAGAATGTTATTGAAAAGTAGTAAAAGAGTGGCAGGATGTACAGGAAAGTTTTATAATGTTAGGGGTACTTGTTTCTTCATGCTTAAATGTTTTCAAATCTTTAATCATTAATATCTCTGAAAAATATAAAAAATAATTAAAGAATTACCGCACTTTGGGTGGTATTGAAATGTTATTGAGCCGCCGAATGGAATGTCCTCCAAATGAAGCTGGAGCTGGGGCTGGAGCTGGTTGTGGAAGTGGAAGTGGAGGTTCTGGCAGTCTCTGGTGTGTCGTTAAACCTCCAGTAGTCTATGCCTTATAATTAGCTGCTGTAACTGTAACTGCTGATTGCCAATGCCACGCCCCACTCATACACACATGCAACAGCAGCAGCAGCAGCAGCAGCAGACCACCAGCTGGAGATCGCTCTCTCTCTCTCTCCCTGACAGCTCTCTTTTGGACCCTGGGCTGTGGCCCTGTGTTAAGTTTAATTTAATTGCCTGGCCCCCACAGACGTACACAAAAAGCCAACGACAACACACAGGAGGCCCCACACCCCCCCCAAAGCAACAAGAGGACACACGCACGCACACACAGGCATTTATCATTATTCACACAGATACAGATACATTATTATTGCTGCTGCCCGCCGCACATTTGTCGGGGTATTCCCTCACTCAACCCCTCACCGCACATGTAGACTGCCCCCAGTTTATGTTTGTTGTTTCTTCTGCCCTTCATTTATGCATGTGTGTGTGCGTATGTCATACACGTTAATAATTGTAAATACAGATACATTGGAGGCTGGCAGCAGGGCATTATTATTATTATTGCTTGGGGGGCGGTTCATTCTTTTTTTGCTGTTGGTTGTTGGTGGCATTTGTTGCGGCTTAAACGTAACCACACATTTGGGGAAATTATTGTTAAGAAGCAGCTGCGTTTTTTGCCAGCCAATCCTTGAAACTGATCCCCCAATCCCAAATCACTGAAACATGACGCCCCAATGCCCAATCCCTGAAACTGATGCCCCAAAACCCGAATCCCAATCGTACGCCGCTTACCCATTGATGCTCCCAGCTTCAGAACAAACAATTTATATGCAATTTAAAATTTAGTAGTGATTAAGGGGCAAACGAAAGGGCACAAGCCAAAATATCTCATAGGATAGGATTTTGTAGGTATATTTTCCTCTTCTGCTTCTCAAAACTGACTTCCCTTGTTTTTCCTTGTCATAAAGCCTTCTCCGGCTTTAATCCACTCAAGCTTTTAGCTTTAACTCTCGATATTTTTTACATTTAAGGTCTCTATTAGGTTTAAGGTTTTATTAGATTTTTGATTACGGAAATACTTATACTCTTACACTCATTTAACTTAAGTTTTTTATATAAAAATAACCTATGTACGCGCAATTAGTTTGAAATGCAAAACTCGCACTAAAAAAGAGTGTCATAAACTAAAGCGAAATTTAGTTCAAGCTTCTAGCATTAAGCGCGCCAATGAGTGTTTTGAGCCGCTTTTTATATTTTTGTGGAGTGAGCGCCATAAATGACACGGACGGACGACTGTGCATTGCTGCTGCTTCTGCGCTGCGCTAGTGCTGCTGTTTTATGATGCCAGAAATACCAGGAATATGATTACGATTATGATGGTGTATGCTAAAAATAGGGGGGGATCGTTAAGCAGTGCACTTTGTAGAATGGATTTTATTGCACATGCATGCCAGAGGTAGAGAAAAGAGAGGCAAGAGAAGCGAATGAGAGACATGTTTACTGTTTTTGGCACGAAGCATAGGCCTTCATAATAATCATAAGTAATCTAAATTCACAGTTATTATATGTATTGTCTGCCACTCTACTCTATCCCACTCCTTCGAGGCTCGCTCTCATTCCCGCCCTCTCTTTCTCTTCTATCCTGTACCTCTTGCGGTACTCACTCGACTTTCAGTTATGCTGGAATTGCTCTCCAGTGCTGTCAAAAAAAGGGCCATGTTTTGAGAGCGTTTGGAATGAGCAGAAGAGACAACTAAATTTAATTAAAGCAATTATTTCATATAAATACTATCTCCTAATTAAAATTATACAAATAATTGTAACAAAATAAATAAGCAAATATAAATATAATTGTAAAAAATAGCCAAAACTAGCAGAAACACAAATAGCTAAATTGCCTGCACTGGTGCGCTTTTGCTTACCCTTTTCTCTCTCACATTCGTTTCGTTTCGTGCATGCCCGCTCCTGCCTTGCGAGTGCAATTGTAAAGTGCATAATTTTATAGCTTACTTTTGGGTTGCTTCGTGCTTCACCCTGTGGCCGTTTGCATTTGTTGTTTTCCCTGACACACACACTGCTCTGTAATTTAAATTTTTACAGCTGATGTTGATGTTGATGATGATTATAATTGGCAGCCATGATGTGATGTGATGTGATGTGTGGTGATGTGTGGTGAGGTGATGCATCCATCCATCGCTTGCAATCAAAGCGTAGAAACATCGCGCTATTGTTCTTTCTTAGACCAGCATCAGATGCACGCACGCAGCACTTGTTTTTAATTAATTAATTCCAACCAGTTGTATTATGTAGGCTATTTTTGCTGTGAAACATTATTATTTCATCGCCATTCAAAATGTTGTCTTTTTTTCTGCCGCTTCTTGTGTTTTTTTTTTGTTTTGTTTACTTTTTGTATGCGTGTTTATTGTTCACAGGATTTTTCCACCGTATTTTATGTTGCATTAAATTGATATGCGTGAAAGATTGATTTAATTGGCAGAATTTTCAGTGATTTTTCCAAAGGATTGACCATAGAATTGGAAACCATTGTGAAAGAGTATCTGAAAATCGTTTATTATTAATTAATATAAGTATGCACCACATGCAAAAAAAAAAACAAAGCAAATGGGAGAATATTGCCGAATAAATGATGAAATATTGAAGCTATTTTGTCAGTTTTTTAATAGAGTTTAAGATAAATTAAGCAGAATCTATCCATCTTTATGTATTTTTAGTGTCATTTATTATGCTGCAAGAAACACAATTTGTTGTAGATATTTATCAAAACTCAAAGTGCATTTAAAGCATTTTGTTGCGACCCACAAAATGACCGAAAACATTGCAATTTATTTACAAATTTTGTGATAAATATTTAAGTGCTAGAAACAAAAACAAATCTGCACTTTTAGTCAAGGTTTTGCTCCTAGACTGCCCCATACACGTTCACAAAAATTAACTATGCTGTGTCTCTGTTTGCCCAGTGTCTCTGTCGCAGTCTCTGTTTCAGCCAAAAGAGGCTCTAAAATCAAGTAAAATATGTACTTTAGTTTTAACAATTAATGGAAATTTAATGCAGTTGTATAAATCACAGAGTTGGCAGGCGGTACATGCCAAAGTGCAGGCGGCTATAAATATCTTAATACAAAAAAACAATGTAGAAATATTGAACTTTACGCAATGTGAAACTACTCCTGATGCTGCTCTCTGCTCCCTCTTTCTGCTGCTTCTCCTTGTTACTGCTTGTTCTCTCTTACCAACATAATTAAAATTGTGGTTGAATTATATATTGCACCTGTGGCGAGTGGACTGCAGGAGCCCGAGCGCGTTTTGCCAGGGATTCTCGCTGGGGGAAAACTCTGTGTAAAGTCCACAGCACTTTTAAGCCTTGCCCCCCCCCCCCCCCCCCCCCCCCCCCCCCCGCCTCCCCTCCCACCTCCCCCTCTCCCCCCTCCCCCGCGCGCCCACCACGCCATATGATGTCATGCTCGTCGCGCGCCGCCTGCCCTCATCTCT